>NC_060283.1:42191465-42491465 GCF_021613505.1 Equus quagga | reverse complement strand
CTATAATATTTATTTTAATGTTATTTCTTAAGTTGTAAACTTCAAATCATTTTGGAGTAAAAGACAGAATACTCATAGTCAGCATATACAAATACACATTTTTAAATGCCTGTTTACCAAAACTTTTCCATAAAATGGAACAAGAGCATTTGTTGTTCTCACCAGGCATCAACACTCAAGTTGTCCATTTAACTTGGTGAAATCACTCACTTGTAATCTGCTATTTTTACCAAAGTGTTTTGTTTGTTTCCAGTGTTTGTGAAACAGTAAATCTCTTCATTTCCCTGAATGTGAACTCTAAGCTAAATGATGGACCAGTGTGTTCCTTAAAACTTAACTTGGAAACGATAATCACTTTCTAAAACCATCACAAAATAAGAAGATGCTGCTTTAATGAAAAGGCTGAAATGTAATGAAGAATCCGTGGTACCATTTGTGAATTGCTTAAGCATCTGTCGCCAGCCTGAGTTTCACGCATTCCCAAGCTGCTGAACTATGCCTTCGTATGCACCAAGAAAGCACGGCTAATATTTTCTACATAGGGGAGATAAATGCTGTTTGTGAGCTCTGCTGTGAATGAGACTGCATTCAATACTTGTTTATGGTCCCCGAGATTGTTCACTGAGCCTGAAATGTATCAAATAATTGCATGGTAGAAATAGAAGCTAGAGCTGTGCTTTATGTGCTATTGGCTCAAGTCAATTATAACTTCTTTAAAACTGCTCCATCAACTTCTGCTGATTGTAGCATATATCTCCATGACAGAGAGGAAGCTCATCTTTCATTTACATTGCATTTTTTTTCCAAAGCGTAAAAGTAGAAAATTCTGCCTTGACTCATAACAAATACCTCTCCCCTTGGGATATGACTGAGAGACCGAAGGATGTCTGCTTTTCTCCCCTTTCATTAAACGGGAATATCGCCATTTAACTAAATTGAATTTTCCTTTCATTTTCTATGGATGAGTTTACTTAATATCTCTGCAGACACATAAATATATCTGGGTCGTTGCCTATCTGGCAACTCAAGGCAGCACCTTATTTTTGCCAACCAAGTAGAAACTTTGGGATCCATCTGGGACAGAGTCATTGAATGTAGAGATTTACAATTTCCCCATTGTCCTCATTCTGCTTTCTAACCACTAGGACGCTTACTCCAGGATGCATTCAGACTGTGGATTGTATTGATTGCTCCTCACCTATGAAAACTTGCCATCCTCGTTTCTCATTCTCTTAGAATTGCTAGATCATGTACCAGCAACTCATTCCACTCTCGCCGAGGTTAAAGAAAGGAGTTAACAGCTTGCCCACTATAGCAACACAAAGGTCTCTGAGTTGTTTTTTTATCAGCCTGGGAATGGATACCACATAAACATTAGAATCCCTGCATTCTGGAGATGGAAAAAACCTTAGAAACTGTGTATTCTCCACATCCCATAGATTAGAAAATTGATGCTCGAAGAGGCCACCTAATGTTACAGAGCTAGTTAGTCGAAAATCTGGAACCAGAACTCAGGGCTCCTTTTCTTTCGGTACTAATTTACTGACCTCAAATCTTCAATAGTTTTTGAGGCTTTGAATTGTAAGATAATCCAAAAGAGAACTATTGCCATTTGAGTCTCTAGGATATATCTATCAGATAACAAAAGGTAGAACAATAGAAGATATATCTATATGTATATCTATAATCTATCTACATATTTCTACAACAGAATAAGAGAAAATATCTATAAAATAATGAAGAACATTGGGCATAGAGGATTGTCATGCGTCTTCTTGTGGGAGAAGAGGACAGGCAGGAAGTAGGACCTTTCCTCCTTGGTGAGAGTGAGCTCTCAAGGATATTTACACTGTGGATTATCCTCTTATATTTTAACCAGTTAAAATTGGTTAAAAATAACCGACATGCTTATTTTTGGAAAGAGAATTTGTTGGTCTCTCCAAGCATCAACACTCAGACTGCCCATTCAACTTGGTGAGATTGTTCACCTGTATAGTGTGCAATTTGTAATTTTACAAAGGTAGACCGAAAGAGGAACTATCACAAAAGGTTTAGTTGCTTCTGAAGGAGGGCAGAAGAGCGCCAATTTAAGAACATATACTTCAGTGTTAAATGGACCTGGTTTTGAGTCCCAGTTGTGCCATTTACTGACTAAGACATCTTTGGCATTTTACCTTCTCTAGGCCTCTGTTCCATCATTGCTGAAAGAGTCATCATAATGAAAATCACCTCAAAGAGGTTTTCTAAAGATAAAAGAGATAAGAAGAAGTGTTTAGCTCTATGCCTGATTTATAGTAAACCCTTAATGAATGCAGCATATTATAACCAAAGGGGACGTAGGGTAGGCAAGGAGCTGCTCCAGGTTTGTTTGGGTGATAAGGAATATTGGAGAAAGGAGGATGCCTTGAGTAGAGTTTATTATATAACAAGCAATAGCAGATGGGGCTCTAGAATGTCATGTTTAATATCAATAATGGATGAGTCACCTCCAAAATCACCCTGAGCCCTTTTTAACTTATCTCCAGTGATTTCTCATCAGTGCCTTTTCCCATACTGTCCTGACTATCTGAAATGCTTTCCAATTCTCGTTACCATCCCAACTCTTAGTGAGGTTAGATGTTCTTCAGTTTCCATTCATCCTCCCAAAGCATCTCTGTGACAACACTCACCAATTTGTATTCTTATTTTCTGTTTCCAAATCCATTTCCTCAGTGAACTGAGCTCTTTAAATGAACAGATGATGACAATTGTAAATATTTTAAAGTTATTCATCTTTTTACTCTTAGTACTTAGAAGAGTGTCCAATACATTGGAGGTATCCAAACGTTATTTGATGGGTAAATCAAAGAATGAATCACTCATTCCTCAGGTTGCCTAGATTAGGAGCCCTCAAAATTTCTGCTGATGTCCTTCTCCTGAAGTGGAGAGTTATTCAATTTGCTCTTGAATGGATGTGACAAAGCGTTAGGTATTCTGAGTGTCTATTTTTCCAACAAGTATGGCTCTTCCCCAAAAAAAGTAAAAGAAAAAACTGGATGGTCACTTTTTTCTCTTAGATGTGACAAAGTGCATTCTAAGAAACAACTCTTTTTAATATAGCCAATCATAGCAGGAAAGGAAATCTTGTGTCCAACCAATTTCAATGATTATCTTGACTCAGTCTCCAGAGTTTACCTACTTGTCTAGATGGACTGTATATTATACAATATTGTTGCAGCGATGTCAAATTTCTTGGATCTAACAGTGTTCTCTATCTTCAAATACACTCATAGCCACGACAGTCTATTCTTAGAGACTCTATCATCTTTGAGTAAGCTCCTCATCTATTTAATGGCTCAGTGTTCTCATCTATAAAATGGAGGTAATAATGGGACCTATTTCATAGAGAGGGTTTGAGGAACAAATGAGTGATACAAGTAAGACATTCAAAACAGCACACAATGAACAATTAATAAAAGTTAAATATTGTGTTAAATATTTTACAATAATTTAGTGTGATAGTTACAGGTGTGTAAGTGACTTGTAAACAATGGAAAATTCCTCTGGGAACTGAAGAAATAGGCTTTAAAAATAAACATGTTATTTGCTACACTCCCTCATGCTCTTTGGATGATGAGTCAGGAAGCCCACTCTTTAACCCAGGAAGTATGGGATGGAGGTCTTCCTTTTTGTTAATATTTCAATCTATGAATGGCTGCCTAATAACTTACTCTTTCTTTCTCTCTGCTATTCTTCACCCATGTTCTCTCTTCTTATATTTCTACCACACACGCTTGTTAGAATTAAAATCCCATGTTATCAAGGACATAATGAAATGCTTAGGTTTGAAACTCCTACTTGCTGCCCCTTGGTAGTACATCCTTCTCTCCACACTCTCCCAGCTTCCTCCACCCCTCCCACCCCCAGATAAATTATTCCCTGATCCCCAGCTGCCACCTTGACAAAAACTGAACGTCAGAGCCTTGCTTGTAGACCTATAATTTGCCACTTTATTCTTCAATGTCAGCAGGGTGCTTCCCGTTGCCAAGGATTTCCCACTTTGTAATGAAAGATGAAATAGACACCTGCAGAATCCTCTTACAACTGATCCCTCATCCCGGTGAAGGGCCTGAACATGACAGCGGAAAAGGCTCACAGGATGATAAGGGAATAATATTCGGTGCTAGAAAGAACTCCCAAGGTGAATGCTAAGATGATTGTTTTGTTCAAAGGGCAGTTGTGTCCCCAGGGGAAAGGAAGGACACCCAGTTCTTCAAAGAAAAACGATTTTACTTGTGGATACTTTTTTCAGTTTATTTGACGAGGCCATTTTCTTTCATTTTTTATTTATTTGATTTTTTTTTTTGAGAGATGTGTTTGGTCTATGATGGAAACATATTAAACAATACAATTTGAGGTTCAAATTAGTATAGAAATGACAATTCAGTTTTTCATGAGACCCAACCTCAGAAGAAAACAGCTCTTTACCTAAAGATTTCAGAGACAATTGCCATCTACTTGACTCCTAGAGCTTCAATCCCTTTCAAGCTCTGTCACAACTGATTTTTATTTTTGCAATCAAGTTTACAATCAAAATACCAGAATGCTTTCTTCTTTATTTTTAACACTGGGAAATTTTTCTCCAGGCTCAAAAGCAGGCAGAAAATGAACCAAATGGTTTCAAAACAAAATATTCTATTATACCACAAGCAGTATTGATTCAAACCATCCATCTATCAAGAAAGTTGCTATTATACCATTGTTTTGCCTGACTCAAGGTATGGAAACATGTTCCCCAAGGGAATGCCTTTTGATCATGTATAATAGCAGAGCTTCTCCTCAAAGACATTATGCTCTTGTTAGCCTCACTTCCCACCATCCATGTATTGTTCAGTGCTTTTCTCTTTGGCTGTTTTTCACACCTATCATAGAATGTGAAAACAAGGATACTCTGCGCCCACTCAGTTCAGAAGGAATTGTAAGGAAGAAAGAACACTAGTATGGAAAAAAACTTTGCTTATGTACACAATTTTACTCATTTATTCATTCAGTAAATATTTATGGAGTGTCTCCTATGTCAAGCGTGGTAATAAGTACTGGTTTATATTGGAGAAAAAGACAAACAGAATTCCTGCTTCATGAAGGATCCATTTGTCAGCAGAGGGGAAACAGACAATAAACAAATAAAGGCACCTGAATATCAGATTTCAGATTATAGATTCTCATAAACAATAATAAGCACTATGAAGAAAATACACAGAACGATGTGATGTGGTGGGAGGAGGGAGAGGAACTTTCAATTAGGATGATAAGTCCTCCGTGAGATGATGTTTAGCTGAGACATGAAGGTTAAAAAGGAGCCAAATGTGCAAGATTCAGGCACTGAGTGTTCCCAGTGGAAGGCACAGCGAGTGAAAAGCTCTGAGGAAAGAAAGATCTTGGCCATGGTGTCTGGAGCAGAGCCAGCCAGGGGGTGCGTGGTGTGGGAAGAAATCTGAGAAGTAGCCAAGGGCCAAATTGCATAACTCAAGGGAAGAATATGGCTGTAACTCTCCCTGTTTGTGAAAGGATAGGAGGGCAGAAAATTTAACACTAAGGGAGAGTGTAGCAGTTCAAAGGTGTGTAAAGATCATGCAACTCAGAGGGAAAAATGAGGTCATCAGGTACAGCTCCCACTTTGAATATGTCTCTAAAACTAGGACATTGATGCCTTGAGCAAAGTCACTTTGCAAATGTGTAACCCTCTTACACGTGTAGGTATCAGCCTTTCATTGTATTAGTGTATTGGAAAGACGATATCCTAAAATACTGTTTGAAAATAATATATTCATTGTGGTTATGATGAGTAAAAATATACATGTAGGAAGCAAAGAGTGGAGGAAAATGTGCAAAACCAAACATTTCATTCAGGTGGTAAGATAAAAAAATATTTTGTTTTCCTCTTTAATGTTGTTATGATAACATTGCCATAGTAAAGAAAATCCATTTTTAGCTTTTCGGGTATCAAAGCATACATTTGCAACTAGGAAGAAACGCTTTCAATACTTAAAAAATAGAAAGCAACTTCAATTTTTATTCAAAGTATTTCATTCTGTCTAGGTAATATAAAACACCCATATAATGCTGGTAATTTGAATTAATAGGTTATCATGTTATAGAAATCTAAGAGATTTCAAGAGAGGGGACAGAATTAAATGAGCATCCAGCTGTTAGTCAGTTAATTGAGTTCTTTAAAATATTCAGTAAGCATTAGATACTATTATAGAGGTTCTCAGTATGGACCAGGCATGGGGAAATGACAAACAAGATCCTTGCTTTATGA
This sequence comes from Equus quagga, assembly GCF_021613505.1. Lineage (NCBI taxonomy): Eukaryota > Metazoa > Chordata > Mammalia > Perissodactyla > Equidae > Equus > Equus quagga. Next base: position 42,485,164 of record NC_060283.1, on the reverse strand, counting down.
ATTTTAAGCTCAGCATGTTTTCCAGCTGACTTATATTCCTTAGGAGATGAGTTGTTTCCCAAGTAATTAAACACTTGCATCTTTAATGTGTTTTTGCAATCTGGCCTAATGATGTGACAGAGGGAATGGACAAAGTGTCATATGGCCTATGGAGATGAAAATTCCTCAAGTGACCTGCTGTCCTTCTTTCAAACCTGCTCTAAATTGTTTATCAGCTTGTGTGTTTAGTACATCAGTTTCAGGCACTCTGAATATTTTCAGATTTTTTTCAGTGTTTCTATCAAGAGTAGCAGTTCTTAATCAGCATAAGTCTTTGCACAATGGTTTCTTAGCTATGACATCAAAAGGACAAGCAACAAAAGGAAAAACAGATAATTGGGCTACACCAAAATTGCATTTTTTTGTGTGCCTCAAAGGACACCATTACCAAAGTGAAAAGACATCCTCAGTCTGGGAGAAAATATTTGCAAATAATATGTCTGATAGGGGATTTGTATCTAGAATATGTAAAGAACTCTTACAACTCAATAATAAAAAGAAAAACAACCCCATCTGAAAATGAGCAAAGAATCTGAATAGACATTTCTCTGAAGAAGATATACAAATAGTCAATAACAACATGAAAATAGTCTCAACATTATTGACATCAGGAAAAGGCAAATCAAAACCACAATGAGATACCACTTTACACTCACTAGGGTGACTATAATCAAAAACACAGACAATAACAACTGTTGTCAAGGATGTGGGGAATTTGGAGCCCTCGTCCACTGATGGTGGGAACGTAAAATGGGGCAGCCTCTTTGGAAATAGTCCTGTAGTTCCTTAAAAGGCTAAACACAGAGTTAGGATACGACCTAGCAATTTCACTCCTCGGTATCTAAGAGAAATAAAAACATGTCCACACAAAACCATGCATGTATATTAACAACAGTATTATTCATAACAACCAAAAGTGGAAACAATCCCAATGTTCATCAAGGAATGAATTGATAAACAAAATGTGGTACATCCATGTAATTGAATATTATTTGGCAATAAAAAGGAATGAAGTACTGATTATAGCACAACATGGACTTTGCAAACATCATACTGAGTGAAAGAAACCAGTCACAAAAGATCGCATACTGCAGGATGTCATTTACGTGAAATGTCTAGAATAGGCAAATCCATAGACACGGAAAGTAGATTAGTGATTTCCCTGGGATGGAGGTGAGGGGATTTGAGGGGATATAGGAAGTGACTGCTAATGGATGTGGAGTTTCTTTGTGGGATGATGTAAAGTTCTAAAACTGAGTGTGGTGATGGCTACACAACTGTGAATATACTCTATGATTATACTTAAAATCATTGAATTGTACACTTCACAATGGTGAATTATATGATTATCTGGTAGGTGAATTATATCTCAATGAAGTGGTTAATTTTTAAAAAGTAAAAGTTCTTAACAAAGACATCTGCACTGTACGATTCCTACCTTTGCCCTTTGCACATTTCTCCCCAAAATGAAAGAGTTCTCACATACTAGGAAAGAAATGGTCAAGGAATAATACCAGAATTAATCAATCTCTCATTGAGCTGTATACGCTGCTAGTTAAGCTCTTACCATGAAATTAAGTAATTTTCCAAAATATACAATGGTGGCAAAAGAGAAGTTTACTCTTGCAACATATTAACTCAGTTACTATATTTACTAGGACTCTAGAATTGTAGCTTCAAAAGGCAGCTAAGTAATCACCTGGTCCAACCTCCATTGTAAACAGGGAAAAGGGGTCCAGAAAAGTTAAATGTTTTGCCCCCAGGTCACAGAATAAGTGACAGACTGAGCAAGGAACAAAAGCCAGAACTCCTGAATTCCAAACCAAGAGAAAGTCAATTGGATAACCTGTTTCTTAGCATAAGGATCTGAGATAACAGGTTTAGCTGTTATTTTTAAAAAAAGAAACTATGCCTTCCCTAAAGCAGTGATTTATTTTAACAAACATTAAATTTAAAATTTAATGCAAATAATATATTAAATTTAGTGTGCGGTATTAAAAGAAGAGCAGGAATTTTGTTCTAATGGGAGTGGTCAAGAGTGTTGCCTTGGTGAATTCTGGCATAGGGGATTAAAGCCAAGGATGAAAATTTATGTCCCCAGGCACATGTAAAACACACATTTTGTCTTCTGTTTTCTATGGGATAAGAAACAGGCCGTGAGTATTCCTAAGAAAGGTTCTTTTAGGTCTTGGCAAGTCGCCACTTGTAATCCTTTCATGCTGTCCTGTCCCTACCATCCCCAGGGTTCCCCGGAAACCACAAGGAAGCATAAACATCAGAGGAGACAGGGGCAGGAAAGGCACCAAGAGAGTAAGTTGATGACAGAGAAAAATGCTCTCTTGCCTACTTTGTGGTTGGAGTGAGAGCTGGGAAAGAGTGGCCATGGATGAGCTTCCAGGTTCTTCTATTTCCAATGCTCTAGATTGTTACTCAAAGTGGGGACCTCATTCAAAATTCAGGCCTCAACCCCACCTCATTGCATACCAATCAGAATTTGCATTTTCACAAGATTCTCAGGTGATGGGCATACACATTAAAATTCGAGAACTGCTGAATAGCCAGCTGGTCTCCAACAGTTGTTTCTCTGAAGCACTGCTCAGTATCTGCATCTTGGGGATCCAAGTGCCCAAGGAGACTTAGACAATTGGTTAGCACCTCTACATCCTTGGGGAGTGCTATTTTCTGGGTTCATATGAAAGTCATCCACTTTCACTTCGACCAGAAAAGAAGCTGCGCTCATAATAAATTTAAGTCAGTGGCCTCACTAACTCAACTTCCAGTCCAAAGTTAATTCTCCAGTTTTCTCCCTATCCATGTTGACCTTTAAAAGCTCCTACCAAGTTCCTGTAGCATCTCTGTGAATGCCTTTTCATTACATTTCTTTGCTTTCAGCCATGCAAAATAAAGAAGTTCTCCTTACTCAGAAATTAATGTCATATCTCCTGTCAATCTCTTCATTTTCACAAGTTCAAACTAATTATGGCTGCAGATGGTACTGCTAAATAAAGTTCTCTGTTGTGGACATTTAATCAAATCAGTTTTCCCAACAGAAATGTCTGTCTTGTGGTAGAAACCTGTTGCTGTGGGTTAGTTGAGGTTTAAAGTTATGTTGAGGAGTTCTTTATCCTAATTTTATTTCGAGGCGAAGATTGCTATGGAAACTCATGTGCAGGCTTAGAAATATCTCATTAGGCTTTCTTTTGTCTAACTAGTAAAGAAAATGCTGGCATCGCATTAGCATTTAAACACTACACGGCTTGTACAGAGGAGCAAACAACAGAATGGGTGAAATCACGTCGAGGTTCAGCTGACCAGTCGCTGTATGGATGCTCACTCTCCCCCAACTGCAGTTGACCTAGAACTCTCTTTCCAACCACTAAACTATCTTGTGACAATCTCATTACCCGTCAGCATCTCCACTAGAGGGTAAGCAGCTCAGAGAAAGGGGAAAAACATGAAAAACAAAAGAAAAACCAGTTATAGTTCTTTGTGAAAGACTGCATTTCTGAGTAATCTTTTACTGCAGAAGGTTAAACCCAAGGGCTAAAATGTATCATTGGGTGATCACAGATTCTCAATGGTTCTTTCTCTCCTCTCATTGTCCACAAAACAATAAAGATCTGTCTTCTGTGACTTAAAGAAAGCAGCATCAGTGGCACTAAAGTGTATCATATTTCAGGGAAGACACTAAGAATTTGGTTTTGGCTTTATATTTTAGTGGCTTATGATGAACCCAAGGAGAGAAAGGAATCTCTGTACCAGTTGGCAGCTCTGTATGAGAAAAGAAAATGTCCAAAGTTTCAACATAGCCAAACAAAAACAGAATTTCCAGATTGAGAAATTGCTGGTCCTTCTCAGACCTTTACTTTCAAAGGGATTGATTTAGATGACGTGAGGGATGAGTGGTAATTTCTAGCTCAGATGGAGTCCAACTCTGGCCAATATAGAGATCCCCACTATGCGCAACAGTCATGTATGTTCTCTCTCTTATCTGAATGACCACTTGTCTGCTGGCTACATCATGTTCATTAAGGGGATTAAGGTTAAACGAGGTCATAAGGGTGGTGCCCTAATCCAACGTGACTAGTAGTATCCTTATCGGAAGAGGAAGGAGCTACCACAGATGTGTATGCACAGAAGAAAGACTCACGAGGGCACAGCAAGAAAGCAGCCATCTTCAAGCCAAGGAGAGAAGCAACCGGAGAAACCAACCCTGCCACCATCTTGACCTGGGACTTCCGCCCTCCAGAACTGGAGAACAGAGCAGAAATAAATTGCTGTTGTGTAAGCCACTCAGCCTGCGGCATTTTGTTAAGGCAGCCCTAACAAACTAATACAGTAGGTTAGCAACAACGGGGAGTAGAGGGAAGAACAGAAGAGGGAGTCCTCTGTTCCAGTACAGACTCAGGGAACAACTCTTTGTGACCTTGAGCAAGTCTCATATGCTTATCAGTAAAATAAAAAACTTGAGCTAAGAGAACTCTGATATTGATTCTTGCTCTTTATTGTTTTTTCCTATAATAATAATAACGATAATAATAAAAGGTAACATTTGTTTGAAGCAGTCTATGATCATGGTGTTATTCTATCAGCGCACTGGGACACAAGGATGCTAAAACCATTGTCCCCTACACTCTCCCAGATTCCAAGGGAAAGACTGGCACTACGCATCAGGGTGTTCCAAGCTTATTGAAGAGAGGAGAATGCTGTTGATCTGATTCTATCAACTGCAAGATCTGTTTACATTGTGTTAGAGTCTCTGCAGATTTATGAAGAGACTTTATGTACATGACGTTGTTTCTTTCAACAACTGTACGATCTTCCTAATCATCTATCCTTCAAAGAACACCAAAAGGTAAGAGTCCGAATATCACCATGTCATGATCTTAAATTTCCTAAGCTCTCACTTATACACACATACAGACTCCCTCACATTGTATAAATATGTTTTTGTTTAATACATTTGGAAAAAATAGTCGAAACTTATTCAGAACAATGATAGCTAATACTGTATGTACTGGAAACTTTGTTAAGCAATTTACATCCATGATCAGTTCTTTGAAGCTTCTGAACAATACCATGAAGTAGGAAGTATCAACTTCATTTTAAGCAAGAGAAACCAGTACTTAACTGGAACATTTAGCTAGCAAAAGACGGAACAAGGACCTGAACCCAGAGTGTCTACTTCCAAAGCATGTGCACTTAATATATTATGCAATTCTGCTTCTCTGGAAGCTTCTAATTTCTGTGCTGGACTGCTTTGGGTTAATATGTAGAAACAAACCTTCAACAAACTCAACAAATTCCATTCCAAAAAGCCTCTCTTCCAAAAGAATGTTCGAGCAAAAGATTTTCCAAGCTTTGACAGTTATCATCTAACCATCTGAAACAGGTTCACGTCTAGTTCCTTCTATATCTTTTGCACACAAAGCCAAGCTCTCTCTGCTCTGATTGCCAACAAAACCTCAAGCTGACAGTTGCATTTAGCACTTAATCTCCATCCAAATAATGTAGGCCCCTCTGGAATGTCCAGTGAAACCAGGTCCAGAACTTGCCACGAAAAACAGAAATTACCCTTCTTTATCCTGCCTATGAACAGCCAGCCAAGATCATATTTGGGGTAAAACTGACACCTGACATTTTACCATTGGAGTAAGAACTACCTGGCCATGCCTTCTCGAGAAGAAATATAATGTCCCTGATATGCAAAGTGTCCCAGGTTAGCATGTAGGCCATTGGAGGACATTATGTCTCTTTGGCGTCTGAGAACGACAAGCTTGAGCAAATACACTAGTGCAACGAACTAGAAGATTTCATTTCTTTTGAGTCATAAAATTATTTTAAATCTACATAGGAATGCTTTAAATCTGCACAGTATAAACTTCTAATTCACCTGAAAAATGATATCCTCTTAGCACTATTGCCCTTTTTAAATGAAAGTTATATTTGCACGTTCTTTTAAAAATCACATAGCATTAAAAGGCTTATAAGATAAATAGGAGTATCTTACCATATACCATTCCACTCACAGTTTACACTCTACTAAGGAAATCATATCCAGCACCTAACTATCTCTTCCAAATAACAAGTTCATATTTCTAATATTTTTTTATCTTTTTTAGTTGCAGACATTACGCAGGATTTTCTGTTGTCAACTCATCCCCACCACTACCATACCATTTGAAGCCAAGAGGTATGTTTTCGAGAGACCCCTATCCTATGTGGTCGAAGTGAGAGCCTGCCACCCCATGAGATTTGGAGATCAGAATCTATCATCCTGGGGAGGCGGGGTGTGAGATGTGTGTGCAGACATGAGCTTCCCAGTGGCTTCTTGACATGTTTATAAAAGTTATCAGGTGTCACTCCACTGCTTCAGACACATTCTAAGTGTCACATTCCCCACCCTTCTATGGCGGCTTCTGGAATTTTGGTAGCTTTAATGGTGAGTGCTCTCTCCCACCCAATCTAGCTCTCCCAACAGAATCTCCTCATTTTATATCACCATTTTATGTCCAGAATTCAGAGAGTGGTTTCTGTTTCTCTGACCAAACCCTGACTAACATGGTTGTTGGCAATGGAATTCCAGGGAGACAGAGCCTTAAGGATGAGAATCTGGGTATGGTTCTCTGATATGACTAGATTCAAAAAGGAAAAGTGAAATATCTGGGGCTTGAGAGGTCTGAAGCAAGTTGAGATACATCCCCAAAGAGAAGGGCAAGTTGTCGCATCTAATATCTTCTTCCACTAGGAAAGAGGGACAATGCCTGGAAGGCCTGTTCAAGTTCCGGAGGTAACATGTACTCATATAGGTTGAGCAAGAATCAAATCATTTACCAAGTACTCTGTAAGGCACTGGTTTAGGATGCTTGAGTGGGGCCCAGAGGAAGATGTCTCTGTAACAGGTCCTTACTATCGTGCAAGCTGCTCTGCCATTTGTGCCACATGGCCCAGCAGATGTAATAGTACTTATGATACACATGGCAGATCAGGATGCTATCTCAGTCTTCTTTTTTTTATTGTTTTTATTATTTTTTCAAATAGTACGTACCATAAAATTCACTTTGCTGTGGTGTACAGTTCCATGAGTTTGAACACGTGCATTATTTCATGGAACCACCACCACGAACATAGAAAACAATTCCATCACCTCCCTCAAAAGGTCTTTTTTTAATTTAAATTTATTTTATTGTATTTTTAAATTTTTTATTGAGGTCACATTGGTTTATAACATTACATAAACGTCAGGTATACATCATTATATTTTGACCTCTGTATAGAAGATGTGGTATATATATATGTGGTATAAATGCATATATAATACAATAATATATATAATACAATAAAATATGTAATATATATAAATAATACAATATAGAATACAATATATATATATATTATATATAATATATATATATTTATATATATACACACACACATACATGCACATAATGGAATACTACTCAGCCATAAAAAAGATGAAATCTTGCCATTCATGACAACATGGACAGACTTTGAGGGTATTATGCTAAGTGAAATAAGTCAGAGGCAAAAAGACAATTACTGTATGATTCACTCGTATGTGGAAGATAACACAAACACACAAATACGGAGAACAGATTGGTGGTTACCAGTGGAGAAGGAGGTGGGGGAGGGAGGGCGAAAGGGGTAAAAGGGCACATGTGCACGGTGCCAGATGGAAACTAGACTCTTGGTGTTGTTTCAGTCTTTTTGACCAGTGAGGTTAATCCTTTTTGATCCCTTCACTTTCTTTTCAGTGGACTTTTTAGAGGAAAAAAAAGGCTTGTATTCAATCTGTCCTGTGTAGAGTAACTCTGCATCATAGCATTTTACAAAAGAATTGTTCTTATGGGAATGCAGGACTGAGTTAAGTCATAAAACGCTCTTATTTATATTTATTTTTACAATTCTTACAACTCTCTAAAATACAATTCAAATAAGTCATTGGATGAGCCAGTGCTAGCTGTGCCAACTACCCTGTGCTTGTGACAAGCGCAATACTTACCTCTTTTCTAAATGGAACTCTACTGGCTCAACTCAGATTTTGAGAACCTGATAACTAGAGAGTTGGCCTCAGCTTTGGCCTATGAGGTCTCTTATTTCCTTATTATAGGACCCTGGACAAATCACTCGAACTCTCAGAGAACCTCAATTTTCTCTTATCTAAAGAGTGAGTGAAGTATTTGTCTTTGTCTTTACAAAGCTTATGTGAGAATTAATACAAGATAATGCACACGAAACTTTCTATACATACTCGTCCCTCAACTTGGTAGAATTTATGGGGTCTTTGGAATAAATAGGAAATGGCGAACATCGCCATTGAGATGACGCCAAGAGAACCTTTGTTGGTTAGCTACAGCTCCTGGAAAACACCTAAGAAAGACTCAGAATGTGCAAAGCACTCTATAGTTACCATTAATCCTTGGACTGAGCACATCAGCAGTAACAAGAGATCGACCGATAATCCCCAGATGACGCACAATGTGAAACCAAATAGAGACCCAACCCTTCTTGGCTTACAAATAACTTTACAGCTAACAGTCATGTATGCTGAAAAGAGAGAAGTGTTTTGAAGCCAAAAGGTCAGTAGGCTGCCAGCAAATGGGAATTTTGCTTTTTCAAAAGAAAATATTCAGTATTTATAAAAAATTCTCTCATCTCTGATACTGTACTGAAGATGACAAGAACATCACTGCCAAATTTGATATTACAGAAGTTGTAGAGAAGGTTCATGAATATATTTTTGGACAATATAAAATTTTTTTGAGTTTGAAAAATGAAGGAAGACTAATCCATTAAAATCTATTGTTAGAAAAAACAGCTGCTGACAATTTGATAAATTATTCATCCAAGAGTTTCAGTAATCTAAAACAACTTCTCCCACATATGTTGACAGGAGAAGAACTATGGAGCAAAAATGATGAAATGGAATAATTTTAGGATACTTCTAAAATGATTAGAAAACCCGTTTGTCTTCTAAAGCCTTGTTTGCTCTTAATTTTAAGCTAAAATTATTGAACATTTCTGACAAGGACTTGATGCAACTTAAAATATTTGTTATACACAAAAAGGCAATTTTCGCAGCATGGCAGAATTACACATGTGCTGCAGTGATCTTTTGTAACAGAAATAGAAAATCCGGAAGAAAGAGCAGAATGTGATTATGACATTGCCTTGACTAAGGTTTTGGGAAAAGGAAAATGCAGAGACTTGATTGACACAGAGAAGCATAGCCCAGGTCTCTGACAAGGGAGGACGTTCTGTCAGTTCCTTGAAGGATTCTCTCAGCTGCAGAAAGCCACCGCCAGGCCACACCTTTCACATACTGGCCCAGGTCCGATGACTAAATAATGGAAAGCAGTTATAAAGGCTCCGCCATTTGAACCCAACATAGGACAACTCTGACGAGCTTCAGAGCTCCCTGCAGGGTTGTCTGAGGTTATCATAGAGTATATATCACGACTTAGCTCTCCTTGGGCCCAATACCACTTCCTGCTCCTCCCTCCCAAGGGCTCTTTCTCATAAACATCCATCTCGTAATCTGCTTCGCAAGCAACGAAGCTTTGCAATAAGGAGTAAATGGCAGAAGTTAAAAATCAACTTTTCCTTCATTCATTCATTAACTCAACAAGCACTAACTATATGCCAATTAGATAGCAAATTAAATTGTCATCGTTTGCAAGGAATGAAACAGAGTCCCTGCCCCAAGTGCTTCACAATCTAACGGGGAAGACTGAATTGCAGTGGAAACTGTGAGTCAAAATAAAATAAATGCTATAAAGTCTATATGAAAAGACCTCTAAAGACTCTAAAGCATATGCGGAAAGACCCTCTAATGACCTCTAAAGAATGAATGAACCTCAAAACATTATTCGAAGTGAAAGAAGCCTGACAAAAAAGACTTCCAAGTCTTCCAAAGTGTATGATCCATTTATATGAGAGGTCTGGAAAAAGCAAATCTGTGGAGACAGAGAGTAGATTAATGGTTGCCTGAGGCTGGGAGTCAAAATGGGGATTGACTGCAAATGGGATTTGAAGGATGACAGAAATGTTTGAAAATTGATTGTAATGATGATTACACAGCTCTATGAATTTACTAAAATTCATTGAATTGCACACTTAAAATGAGTGAACTTTATGGTATAAAAATTATATTTCAATAAAGCTGTTAAAAACAAAAGGTATTTGACATTACTTTTCTTTAATACCATGCAACGTCAGATGACTTACAAATAATTTCTCATTTCTTTCATCCTCGCCCTCAACATCACTGGAAGAAAAATTTATTTTTTCCAAAGAATGATCTGAGATACTCATGGTCTCGAACATCTAACAAGAAAAATAGCAAGAATTACAAGCTAACCATGAAAAGTCCCTTTGCCTCAAAATTGAGCATGTAATTTACAGACAGCCAATTGTCAATTAGCAGAAAAGACAGTTTGAACATGGTCCAAACGTAAAGACGGTCATGCTGTCTTCCCAGATTAGTTCTTGAACAAAGACTATTATCTGTTCATTAATCTCAGCTGCCATTTCTTTCGGCGTCTCACTTAAGACCTAGCTGAACAAAGATTCTGTCCACCCCATGAGAAAGATTTAAATGAGAAAATTCAACCTGAAGTATTAATTCATCCCACTAGAATTTATGCAGGATTACCTGTGTGCCCGTAATTTAAATCCAATGATAGCTCAGAAAAGAGAGCGCCTTCTTATATATCTAGTTGTCAGACATTTTGTTACTAGACTTAGAAATAACTTCAGGGATGTGAGGATAAATTTCATCATATGAGAAAAGAAGTGTTAATTCTACCTAGAATGTGGTTTTTTCTGATACATTCTCTCTCTCCCTCTTTCTCCTTTCCTCGTTCCTTCCTTTCCTCTTTCTCTCATTTGTATTGACAGCCTAGCATTACTATAGTAATTTATTCCAAAATATTTACTGAATTTACTGAGGTGCTGTCATTTAATACTGAAGGCTTGACAAGATATCTCTGACTTCAAGGAGTTTTCAACTTAATAATTTAATTTATAACCCAAATATTGCTAGAGAATATTCTGAGAGAATGCGTGTGTAATAGATCAATTTAAAATGCATGTCCACTGGAAAGTGATAAATGATCTTTTGTGTTATTGTATTTTTAAGAAAATTTCAAGCTATAGATATCCATGGCTATTTTTTACTAAGAAAGTATTTAGATTTTATTTTGTGTAGATTACACCATTAATAACATCTGACATCTGTATTAGATTTTTCATTTTGCAAGGGAATTCAGTAACGCTTATTTTGCATAAAGCATTATTATTTAACAGCATTTTTCAGATGAAGAAACTGAGGCTCCAGAAATCAGACTCTAAACTCCTGCCCTCGTCCAATGACTCTCTTGCTCTCCTCACTATTCGGATGTCCTCTGCCATCTTCACTCTCAGCTGATGACATGAAAAATTTAAGCAATTGGGAAAGAATGTCGACAGATTCCACCACCACATCTGCGTGTTTTCAACATCTGTACTCATGAACTCAGCAACCCTTCTGTCGTTAGAGATGAAGTACCCATGCTCCTACTTAAAGCAAATCCCTTGACTCCGTCCCTTCTTGCCATCCCGAGAGCATTGTTCCAGGAACTGTTCTCTCACTTTTCTGTGGTCTCCATGTTTCCCTCTACACTGGATCATTCCATTAGTACACAAACACACTACCGTCTCTCCCATCACTAAAAAAGAAATTTTTCAACCTGACTTCTCCTTCTCACTGTTGTCCCATTTTTCTGCTCCCTTTTGCAGCTAAACTCCCCAATATGTTGTGTATACTTAAATAGCTAATTTTTCTACTCCAATTCCTTCTTTTTTATCCTCACAACTCCACCAAAACCCCTTTGGTCAAGATCACCAATGACCTTACATTGCTAAATCAACCACTGATTCCAAGTTCACAGCCTACTTGATCTGTTACATTTTACACAGTGAGCAGCTCTTCTCTGACGCACAATTTACTGGGCTATCAAGGATGCACATTTGTTTACAGATTGTTTCTTCTGTGTGTCCTTTGCCCCTGCTCTCCCTGACCTCTCACATGGAGTGCCGCTGCCTTGAGGCACTGTCTACACTCACTCTCTGGTGACTGTGCTGGTTATTTAGTTCCTGGGTCTCACCTTCAAGCTACTCTTTTATACCGGGCTTTGTGATACTGGGCTTGAGATTCTGCAAACCACAGGTCTCCTTGGCCAGCTGGCCCCATTTAGGTTCTACCAACACGGAGCACAAGAGGTAAAGTGGAAGATTGGAGGATGGAGTAGGAACCTTACTTTACTTTGTCACACATGAAATAGTCCATAACAGTATTCCTGATCAAAGGGCAGTTTTTTTTCTATACTGTGATTCACTGATTGGCTCCTTCCATTCTGTGGCTCCATCATCCCCTAGAGCCTTGTGACTGTATGCATCCAGTCAACAAAAGACAAAATATAGCAGGGTATGGAGGGCCAGCCAGGAAATGGCACACGTCACTTCCTATCACACTGGAGAGAACTTAGTCACATGAGCAGACCTAATTTCAAGGACACCTGGGAAATATAGTCTAGCTGTGTGCCCAGGAAAGACGAAAACTTCCAGTGAATAGCTAGGAATCTCTGCCACAACACCTAGTTACTTTCTTAGGTTTATTGTTCAATATTTATCTCCCCTACTAAAATGCGATCTCCATGAGGGCAGGAGATTTATTTCATGAACTTGAACTAGTGCCTGACATGGAGTAGTCACTCAAAAACATTTGTGGAATAAATGTAAGTACTAGATGTTTTGTGGGATAGAAAAGAAGGAGAAAGGGTTATGCATAAACTTGGAGAATTTGTTCTTGTTTTGGGGGGATAAAATATCCCCATAAATATGTAATTAAAAAGATGAAAACCATAAGTTGACAAGTGGTAATGGGGTACACTGTGTGCCTAAGTCTTGAGACAATTCTTAGCCAAGGGAAAGGTCCAGCTTTGGTTTAGGTCAGAAAAGGGGCGTTGGACTTGGTTTAGATTAGCTGCAAAATATAAATGCCATGATGTAGTTTTCAAATTGTCCCGAGAAACTCCGGGGCTTTTAGCAGCTATTTTATAAGTTCTTAAAATAACAAAATATTTCCAGAAAAATGTATTCAGAAGCTTCTCTTTTTGAGTAATTGTTATGCAAGGAACAGTGTTAAAAGATTTGTATACATTATACCATTTAACCGTTAAAACAATCCTATAAAAATAGTAAAATTGTTTCCTTTCTATGTAAGAATTGAGAAAAGAGGATTTTAATTTCAACAGTAAAGTTTTATAATTTTCTCCTTGAGGATGTCTAGGGACTTATTGCTAGATACCTTACTGCTTTTGTTGCTGTTATAAATTAGATCGTTTTGTACTTTAGTTACATTTTTAATTTAGTGACGTAACTAAAGGTATAGAGGTGTCCTACATACGCATACTGATCTTATATCCAGAAACCCTTTAAGCCAGTTTATGTATTATATTAATCTGGCAATACATTCTCTAACATTTTTCATGCAGATGATCATAATATCTGCAAAAAACATAAAATTTTTGTCTCTTTCTACCCAATCCTTACATTTTATTTCATGTTCTTTCCATTTCCTTTTAGATATCTGATGAGATATCCATTAAAATATTTAATACAAGTTAGAAGAGCTGGCTGGCATCCTTGATTATCTCCTGAATGTAAAGGAATACATTTTAAGATATTGAAAGATTCGGAGAATTGGCTTTATCATGTTAATTTCTTTCCCCTTTCTCATTTTTTAAAAATGGTTTTCATTGTTGCTGCTTTTACTCAGGGCTGAATGTGGAAATCCATCCATTGTTTTTACTAAAACTATTAAATTGATTTCATATTTTCCTCCTTATGTATCAACCCTGCTGGCTGTACCCAAGCCAGTATTCCGGGTCTGCCTTACTAAGAGAAAATTGATTTTGTTCAGGTATAGGAAGGTGATGTAGTTCACGGGCTGGACGGCTCCCCAGCCCGTAGGGTGAATTTCGATTAGTCTAAACAAACTATAGTAATTCTATTATCTGTCTCAGTGGTTGCTTTAAACGTGGACAAGTGACGTGCCCCTAGCCAATACATAAAGTGTATTCTTCCGCGGGGACTGGGAAGGGGACATGGCAGGAACTCATCCCTTTTTTCGATATTTTAAGTATTCCTACTACCATCTTGCAACTATGCAGGAAATCAGCCATACACTGAACACTGTAGAGAGGAAAGAGTGGAACCTGGTTCCTTTATGACACGATGGTCATAAATGCTCCCAGATTAACCCTGAAACAAGCCAGCCTCTGCGCTTCCTGTTTTGTGGAATAATACACGGTACTTTTTTTGTTGGCTTCTCCCTTACTTGAAGCCAAGGGCATTTTAACATGTGGTGAATTACCTTTGTAGGTTTCCTAAAGTTAAGCCTTTCTTGCGTCCCAGAACACATCCTTCCTGATGCTGTTGTGTTTTACTTATTTTATATCACCCAGCATTCAGGTTGGTCAAATTTGATTTAGACATTTAAATCTGCATTCAGTAGTGAGATTGTCCTATAGTTTCTCTTTTTATACTGTCAATGTCATAATAGCATCATAAAACAAGATGGAAAAATCTCCTGCTTGCTTTATTTTTTTGAAGAGTTTGTATCAAAGCTGAATTGCTTATTCCTTGAACATCTGCTGTAGCTTGACTTACTGTCTGGGGCTGGCGTTCTTTTCGTTTGTTCTGCCAGTTTATGTGTGTGCATTTCCCAGGAGGAGGGGTAGTGCTACTTTGACTACTAATATGATTTTTTTAAAGGATTATGAGACTATTGGATTCTCTGCGTTCTCCTGAATCACTTGTGGTAACATATGTTTTGATAATATTTTTTAGAAAATTATTGATTTTTTCCAAATTCCAAATGTGTTGGCATAGAATGCTTTAGTATACACTCATAATGTTAATATTTCTATATTACCCCTTGTTACGCCCCTTAAATTCTCAATATTTCATCTTTACTTTTTCCTAGATCAATCTTGTTAGATATTTGTGTATTTTATCCATATTTTTAATGCAGTCCTTCTGAGGTTTGTTGATCCTCTCTATTGTTTCTAGTCCATTAATTTTTGCTCTTATTTTTATTACTTTTTTCCTTTTTCCATAGTTTTGCTGTTATTTTTGACTTGAATTCTTTGATCACTAACTCTTGATCCTTTCTAATACATAGATTAAAGACTAAATTTCTACCTCTGTAGCACTTTGGCAGTCTCACACTCAATTTGATATGTGGTGTTTACATTAATATTCATTTCTGAGTATTTTCCAACTCCCATTATGATATCTACTTTGACCAATAAATCATATTGCAGTCTGATTGGTTTTTAATATTGGAGTGAGGTAGCAAATGGCAGTCAGGTTTCGAACCCAGGTTTTCTGGCCCAGAGTTTCTGTGTCCCTAACCATTGACGACAGTTCATCTCCATCCTCCTGGCTTTGCTTTCCCTCTTCATCTATGGAGCACTGGGCTCTCTATTTCTTTGCTTGAGATGAGACTTGCACGTATTTTTCGTTATAGCTTATCAAGCATTTGTACAATGACTGTGGGAGATAGGTTTCTGTTAACTCAGTCACTATGTGACAGAAAGTAGAACTTTCCTTCAACTTATATTTCACATATTAATTTTTCTATGGCTGGCAGAACTTATTATAATTCTAAGTGATCAAGTACTGTTAACATTCTACAATGCTATTGTCTTGAGATAAATTGGATGGACTCCGTGGAAATCCAGTGGGAAACTTGAAGATGTTGATTCTGCTATTCCATTTTCCTTTCATTCCCCTGGAATCTAGGTTAGCTTTCTGTAGGTGATGTTCATGTCTGCTGGCTTGGTGTGGTTGAAAGTCAAAAAAGAGCCTGGCCCAGGTAAGTGTGGGTAGGCCCAATGCCAATTTTGCAGGTCAAATAGAATATACTGGATCCACTAGCTTTTGAAAAGCATCCATGAAATCGATTTCAGATGAACATTCTTTTCCTCCAGGAAATTAAAAACACATCCACAAACCATCTCATTTCCCTTCAGAATTTCTCTACAAGCAGGCACTGCAAGGACTTCCCTTTTTCCACTTTATTTTTAAGGATTCTGAGGCCCATTCCCTGATGAAGAATCCAAGGTGCCATTTACAGTACAGCTAATGTACAGGAAGCATCACTCCAACATTGGGTTGTCTTCATGAAACAGACATTCTTCAGAAATATACATGTAAAGAGGCAGAATGTTTCTGGGGGAAAATTTAAACCTCTTTTGGGCTTTATTCCTTTTTCAAATAAGATGCAGATTTAGAGCAGGGCCAGGAAAATGTCACAATCTTTCATTCCAGGCTGTACCATATGTTTATGCAAGTAGTTTTAAGCGACATTGTTGGTAGCCACACAGACAGAATCTGGAATGTTGGGTATATATTTTTTCTCTGAAAAATTTTTGCTCCATTTTTACTATGAGGATGATATCTTCTTCAGCGACAAAGAAGAGCAATTACATAGTCTTAGAGAAAGTAGAATAAAATCATTTTCAGTATAGTAAAAACTCATTTATTTGGCCTACAAATAATTAGAGAATTTAACGACTAGACAGTCCTTAGCTTGGTGTTTCTTATTCTCTATAGATCAGGAATAATTTTACTAAGTAACTTTAAGATGCAAACCATATGTGGGGATAATATTGAAACTCTGTAGGAAAGCACATTGCTTTCAAATGCTTGATATATAAACAATCAATACTCTAATTGTAAATAAGTCTGTCTATTCAAAATGCGCTCCTTTAGAACTATGGTCATCTGGCTTTGATTTAGTGGCTATATCTAGATGAAAATAATTGGGAATGCATTGAAATATGTTATCCTTCAGATGCCTTATGAATTTAAACTGCCTGTAAGTTTGTGAGCTTATATTGTATTAATTGACATTGCTACATTCCTGCTGCCCAATTTCTTTTAAAAAATGGCTGTTCAGTAATTTCTTGTTATAACTCAAAAACTCATTGTGGGGAAGCTGAAGAAAGCTTGGACCCTCACCCAGTATCTTCCTCTAGCTTCTCTCACAATCGACTTTACACATAATTCAGAATCAATACCTAATTAGATCTAGTCAAGTCAGCGAAATAGTGAACACATCATCTCTGCCTTCCAGCATCAGAATGACTCCAAATGTTCCATAAGAAAATAAACCATCATCTTCTCCATTACTTTAAGGGTCTGTTCCCCGAAAATCAATATACATTACTAAAGACTTTCCACCATTTATCTTTTAATTACCTTTGGAATGTGTAAACACTCTTAAAACAAGACCTAAATGCTTTGCTCAATGTGTCTCTGCTAAGTCTCATACTACTTCTTTTTGGCGAAGATCTTTGGATTTTTGATAGAATTATCACCAACTAATTGCCCTGAGGAACTCAAAGGTGAGTTTGGAAGCATTTAACTGTTTTTCCAAATTATTCTTTTTTTCCTTTTGTTATGTTAAGGCGATGCAATCACCAACCACCCTGGACCAGACCAGGCCTCACCACAAGAGCTATACCTAGGACCTTTGCCTTATTTTTAATGCAAAGATCTCTTCTCCAGGAGGAGCTTAGGCCTTATTACCATCACCTGCAGTGTATGTGGAGGAGCGTTTTCCAACTGAGTCTGTGCAAGTGAATAGCTACCTCTCCCTTTTGAATATTCATTCCCCATCTGAAATAAATGTCCCTGCTTGCCTTTGTTCCCGGACACCATGACTTTGGAAGTGATTCTGCATGGTCTCCTATTTGCAGCAAATACACTTTACTTTGTGAGACGACTACTTCTGGTGGAGAGTCTGACTTAACTCCCCAGGAGGGAACCCACTTTGGTTTCGGTAACAGAATCTCAGATGAAGAACAGTTTTAAAATATGAACCGTTTGCAGCCTTTGAAAAAAGTTTCACAAACCACAGATCTGCTGGGATTTGGGGGCGATATTGTATGATATAGGAAAATAGCAGAGCTTTTCATGCTAGCATAGTATTTGGACACATGGCTTATGCCAGGTGGTGCAGAATAAATAAAACAAGACTGATGACAAGAGAAAGATTATTGTAACTAAATCGTGCACTCGTGGAACTTCCGTACCTCATCATGGTAGACTTAGTCTGTTCCGTAATATTAGTGATGTCCATATTTCAATCAAAATGAATAATAATATTTTTGTATCTTCAACCACTCTTTCAGGGATTATAGAAGAAATGGGTAGTAGATATGTTTATTGATCTGTTTAGCTGACTCATTAGAGAGTCATTTATAAAACAATTGAAAGGAAAACTGCAGTCCCTGACAGCAAAGGGTATCAATGTGACTCTTTGTGTTCTAATCATTTTAAATTTTTTAAATGAAGTAACTATACCCCTATTTTAATAAATCTCTCCCCCTTTAAAATATCCTTCTCTGTTCCCCTTTTTTTATTGGATTTATATTTCCACAAGTAAGGAAGAAGCTCATGATACCTGTGCACCCTCCATCAGTGGATTTGCAAATTGAGAACAATCCAACTCGACCTACTCATCTACCCAAAGTGAAGGCTGCAATTTTCTGAAAAGCGTATATTCCAACGTGTGGCTTGGGTTGATTTCATGTGATACTTTTAGCATGACAATAGTCATGAGTAGATCAACTTATATGACTGCGGGAGGGGAAAGAACAAGGAAAAAATCTGTCTTTTGTTCCATATCATAACTCAAAATATCAGCACATTTTATATTTGTCCATGGAAGAGACACGAGAATCAGCCCTATATGAATACATGAACCACTGTTCCCACCAAATGAGGGAGTGGAGGGCAGAACTCTTTGCTTTAGCGAACGAGTCACCTTTGCATTGGTGGCGGGGGCGGGGAGCAACAACAATGCGTCAGTACATAACTTTCATCCCCAGTGACAACTTGATTTGGAAAGACTTGTTTAAAATCATAAAAATGAAGAAGAAAAGAGAGAAGAAATCATATAAAGCAACATAAAAGAAGAGATTAACAGACATTTAAGAAAATTAGATCTGTTTGTTAATTGGGGTGAAGAATTGAGGGTGGAAAAAAAGACTACCCCGTCCTGCCTCTTTCAGCACAGAGAGCCCTAAATGGCAAAGAAATGAAACCACTTTGAGCAGCTAGCAGCACAGAAGTTATAAGCACTGACTCAAGAGGTGTGCAGCTCTGCCATTTTCTAGCTGTGTGATTGTCGCTGGATTGGATGGCCTCCGTTTGCTGGACCAAAGTGGGGGTGATGCTGGCACTAGGGCCTTCTTACCATCACTCAGCCTGTCCTGAACAAGCACCCCCTGTCTCAGGGCTGTTACCCTTTTTTTCTCTACAGCACGGAATGTCCATCACCCAGAGAGCCTCATGATTCATCCTCAGATTTTCTTCAGTCTCTGCCCGAGTCTCACCTACCCTGCCTAAAATAAGGCCTCTGTTTCCTGTAACCTGAATTATTTTTCTCTACAACATTACACATTTGTTTTAGTTGCCTGTTTCCTCTACTAGTACATAAGCTCCAAAGGGACGTGGACTTGTATTCACTGCTGGAACACCACCTGTGTATTTGGTAAATATCTGCAGAATGAATGAATGAAAGGCTCATGGAAGAATGAATGAACGAATGAAAACAGTGTTGTAAGAGAGGAGAGAATAACTTCATTGAAGTCTGCAGAAGTTAAGCCAAACAGACTGTGTAGACAGGTTAAGGAATTTGGCCTTCATCCTCAGAAAAGGAGAGAATGCAATCTCCAAGGGTTGTTGTGGGAAAGCAGAGAGAAGGCAATTTAGCCCCAAATCAAGAACATCTTTACTCAATTCATGTCAATTACCATTGTATTATTAATGAATGACCCAATTAACCTGTTGCACAATGAGATCAACATCCAGATGTTCATGGGAGATACCACTCCCCCTTCCTGAACCTTAGAGTTTTCATAAGAAAATAGTGTGAAAGTCCCAGGTCAGTTGCCATTCAAAACTTTTACTCATACCCAGCCTCCTAGACCAGCTCACTGGAATGATGGTTTTATAAAACCTGCCCTCCATGGTACCTAAAACCTCAGTTGTCATGGTCAATTAAAAGAAGAAGGATTTTGCAGACAGGAATAGACTATTACTTTATTCTTTTTCTTGATAAGCCAGAGTCTGGTAGGTTGAGTAACTGACCAGCTTCCATGCATGGCTCATTTACTGTCAGGTGCTGTGTTAAGCATTTATAAATAGTATTTGATTAATGAACATAGTCCTCAAAAATGTCCTATGAAATAAGCATTATTTTTATCCCCATGTTGTACAAGAAGAAACTAAGGGTCAGGGAGTCTCAATGAAACAACTTGCCCAAGGTGCCACAGTAAGTGGCAGAGCCAGGCTTTGGAGGGAGGCTGGCGGCTTCTAGTGCCAGCACTTGTGAGCCCTCTGTTTTCCTGCTCTCTTCTCCAAGGAAAGCGAGAATTAGAGAAGTCAAGCAAATTGTCAAAGGCACAGAGCTATGAAGAGATCAGCCTGGAGTCATGCCTAAATATGCAATACCAAAGCCCATGTTGCCAAATTGCCTCCCGACTGTTCTTCTTTGTTCTTTATTAATCTTTAATGATTTAGATGCATTGGCAGACCTCCCCACTTCAACACAAGTCAGGATGTATGGTCTTCCAGAGAGAATCAGTCTACAGATGGACCCTGGGATCAGAAGGGTGATGGTTAAACTTTTGATTTGTATAGTCTAGCAAGATTTCAAGTTTTCATTCAGTCTCACAGGATATAATGCTTGCACACGCATTTGCAAGTAATCATGCAACTTATAAATACTCATTATTGGTTCCTTTTAAAGTGACATTTCTGCCTTGAACAGGATAATTGCAATTAATCCTCAGCACTTCTGTCCTAGAGCCAACAGAGTATGAAAGAAGAGAGGAAAATACCAATGTTAGGTGACAGAAACTATTAACTCAAGTAATTCTT
The DNA here is from genome assembly GCF_021613505.1 of Equus quagga. Classification (NCBI taxonomy): domain Eukaryota; kingdom Metazoa; phylum Chordata; class Mammalia; order Perissodactyla; family Equidae; genus Equus; species Equus quagga. The sequence goes on along the minus strand of NC_060283.1, from coordinate 42,464,104 downwards.
TTACCCCTAGAATGAGAAAATTTGAATCTTAGACATTTATATGATCCATATGATAATAGCATTTCTGACTTTTAAGGATCTGGGATGGGATGTTCATTTGGAACTTATCTAGCAAAAAAGAGAAAAATAGCAAGGATCCTGTTTCTTCAAGAAATTACTTAATACGAGAATTGGCTCAAAAATACGATACTTGTGGTTCTCTCTTTTCAAGCCAACAGAAATGGATTATAATCTTAATATCTGCTTCTCAAACACATATGTTTTCAGCTTGCTTTACCAGGCCCCATCTGGTCCTTATTGCTATAAGGTGTATCCTGTCGCTACTGTTAAGCATCCTAGAGTTATGAAAAGTAAAAAATTATAAACCCAAGATGAAAAGATTCTGGTCAATTTTAAAAAATGATACATTACCTCTCCTTTTGATACAGCTTCCTAGGCTCACATCAAGGGTTATTAAGTCATTATCAAACCAAGCCAATGCCTCAAAACATTTCCCAGACATATGCAAACAATTAAGAATGGGTCCTCTCATTACAAACAACTGCCATTACCTCATCCTTGTCCTAAATAGAATGCTGTCTCTTCCTTTAATGAGAATAGTGCCAAGTTATCTTAGTCCAGCAGATAACATTGTTTTCTCACTCCATCAGCTGAGACAACTCTCTATTAAAAAGATTTGATTCAGATTCACAAAACTTTAATATATGTAGCCATCGCTAAACCACAAAGCCAGGATGCCATATTATATATTGAGCTAGCGGGACCCTCTTATCAAGAGTGGTTAACCTCTCAACACCTCAGTTCTCCCCATCACTTTTGTGAATACTTTGGGAGGCTCACGTTAGCAGAAAGGAAGAGAACATGGAGGCATCCTTCACACGTATCAAGGCATGCTTTACTTTCTTGCAAACAGATCCTTCCACAATCTGAAAAAGAGGCATGCAAGCAAGGGAGCTGGGCTCTAATTTTTCTTTGTGGAAAAATCTGGAATTTGGTACTGTTTGTAAGGAATGGGCATTCTATCAGCCCTAATTATTTTTGGAAACGATCTTATTGGGACTAGTGGGTAATTCAATACAGAATTCCCCTCCAGATCACCAGTTCAGAATTGGCTCCAATGAGGAAGAATTCTGAGTTATTATCTGGTGGCGTCTGACTGCCAGAATGAGATAGATTAGGGGAATTGACCAGTCTCCACGTAGGGGTGCAGGGCCATGTGAGTCAAATGTCATTAGGATCAACGCTTCCTCACTTAACCTCTCCCCTCCACCTCCCGCTGTCCTCAGCAGCACCAACCAAGCCATGGGTTGAGATAAAGACTAAATCATTATCTTTGCTCCATGTGTGGTCCTATCTTTCACAGACATCTTCAAGTCCAAGAGAACTAGTGTTAACAGTTATCATTGCTATGTAAGCCCAAGAATTTTCTTCTCCCAAACCAGAGTGTTGGTACTTGCAAGATCAGATGTTTAGATCTCTGGATCTTTAGAGAGTCTAAGGACTGAAAAATTTTACCGTGCCACCCACACACATATCAATCAAAATGAAAACAGACAAAACCATGAAACAAATACAGGAAATTTAACAAAATACAGAACTGAAAACTTTTTAAAAGTATCCATTTACAAATATTTTTCTAATTTGTGGGGGACTCCTGCTTTGCTGATGCCCCAAACATGTGCGTAAGCTGCATGTTTGGTATTACAACAAAAGATGAGAGACTCATTATGTTGAAAAATTCTGAAGATGGAGTCCAGAGACCTGTGTTCAAGGTTTGACTCTATCAGTCAGGAGCTAGGGACCTTGGGCAAGTGAATAAACTTCATGGCTTTTGCTTTTTCCCATCCTTAAACCAGTGATAATACTTAGTCCTTGGGATGTTGGGAGTGCGATGTGACTTGCCATAAGGGCACATTCTTTGTGCCCTTGTGCCAGACAGTTTTCTTAGTTCGTTACTTATGATATGATAACTCATGTGACTCTCATATAACAACCCTACAAGGTAGATATTATTATTATACTCATTTTTTTAATATGAGGAAATCAAGTTCAAGGGTGAATCTGAGATTATATAGCTAATAAATGTCAGAGCTGGGCTTTGAACTCAAGCTACTTGATTCAGAATATATATTAGTCAATTATACTGACTTTCCATAAGGTGTGAATTTTAAAAGAAAGAGCCAGGCAGGGAAGGCAATGTTATTTCATGTCTTTATTTTAATGTTTTCATTCATTTCCTCAAGCTTGCATTATACTAGGCACAGACACAGTCGCTTTGCTCTCTCTAGTGGAGGAGATAGACAAGAAACAAGAAAACAAAGAAGAGACATGTGCTACCAGGAAAATGAACCCAGATGCTATGGTAGAGAGTGATTGTTAGTTGGGGAAGACCTCTTCAGGAAAATGATATCTGAACCAAGATGAGAATGTCAAATACAAGTCCCCTAAGAACAAGTCCCCCAAGAACAAGTTCCCCTAGAAGATCTGGACATTCCAGGGAGAGAGATATGCAAGGGCAAGACCCTGAGTTGGGCTTGGGAAATAATCCCCAACGTAGGCAGAAGTAGGTGGATGCTATAGGTTGACTGTGTCCACCCAAAATTCATATGGTGAAAACCTAATACCCAGTGCGATGGCACTTTGAGGTAGGGCCTTCGGGGTGAATAGGTCATGAGGGGTAGAGCTTTCATGAATGGGATTGTACCCTCATAAAAGAGACCCCAGGGAGCTCCCTCCCCTCTTCTATCATGTGAGGTTATAGTGAGAAGATGCTGTCAATGAGGAAGCTGGGCTTCACCGGACACTGAATCTGCCAGCGCCTTGATCTTAAACTTCCCAGCTTCCAGAACTGTGAGAAATAAATTTCTGTAGTTTATAAGCCACTCAGTTTATGTCATTTTGTTACAGCAGCCAGAATGGACTGAGACAGTAGGGAAAGGAGGAAAGTGGAAGGAAATAAGGAACAAGTGTAAACTTTTTAAGGAACACAAAGATGGTCACTATGACTGGAGAGTAAGGATGAGAAGAGGCTGGAAGGGCAGGTTGAGACAGACAAGCAGGGCCTTGAAGGCCAAGTTCAGCACTGAAGAATAATTGACAGCCAAAGTAATGTTTTCAGCAGTTGGTGACATAATCAGATATGTTTGACATGTTTTGAAAGCTTACTCTGTCTTCAGGGCAGATAAACAAATGGCAATCATAAGAATGAGAGAGGAGAGAGTAGTCAGGAGACTATTGCAAATAGCACAGGGAAGAGATGGTTTCCTTGTTTCCTTTACTAGAGCAGTGATGATGGAGATAGTGAAATGTGGATGGATTTGAGATATATTTTGGAAGTAAAATTGGCAGGACTTGGAAAGAGTGAGAAAGAAGGAGGTATTATAGGAATTTTTCTGTGGAACTTTGAGGTCAAGAAATGTATACTAGTCAAGGATAAAAAGTAAAAAATGTGATAAGAGTTGAATAAATATTTGTTGAATAATTAAAATAATTTCCTCTCCGTTTTTCTGACCATGGATCACCACCCATCACATACACGCTCATACAGTATTTTGACACTGAAAATGTTATGGACTGAATATTTGTTCTCCTACCCCCACAAATTCATACGTTGCAGCCTTTTAAGGCCCAAAGTGATGATATTTGGGGATGGGCTTTCAGCATGTAGTAAGGGTTAGATGAAGTTATGAGGGCGGGGCTCTCATAATGGGACAAGTACCCTTATAAGAAGAGATACCACAGAACTTGGTCTACCTCTCTCTCAGCATGCACCCAAAGAAGAGGTCATGTGAGCATGCGGGCGTGATGACAGCTGCCTACCAGCCAAGGGAAGGGGCCTCAGAATGTAACCTACTGTGCTGGCAGCTTGATCCCGGACTTCTAGCCTCCGGAACCATAATAAATAAGTTTTTGTTGTTGAAGTCACCCAGTCTATGGTATTTTGTTATGGCAGAGCAAGCTGACTAACACATGAAGTCAACTGGTGAAACGGAATTTTATGAATTGACAAATTCCAGATGGCATTTCAGTTCTGATTCATCCCCAGATGATTTTCTTGGAGACACCAAGTGAAACTGCATTTTCTCTACATTTTCTGAACATGGCATTATTCAGAAAATCCCTACTCCTAACCCTTTGGTCCCCACTTCCGTAAATGTCTCAAAACAGATTTAGTTTCTGAGATGGTAGAAGTAGAAAAGACAAATACTCACTGCAATAAGTTAATCTCTGTTTGTCCAGACAAATCTAAAGACATCTTAGCTGTAAAATACATCCTCATATCAATTACCTCTTCTGCATCAGTAGGTCAGCCTAATCATCTGCCTTTTCCTAGTCCTATTTACTGGTTAGAGATCATGCAATTGAACAAGAAAATCTTTCTAGTGGAAGAGCAGTCAGCAAACCTTTTCTCTAAAGGACCAGATAGCAAATATTTTCAGCTTTTCAGGCCAAATGGTCTCTATCACAGCTACTCAATTCTGTTGTTGTAGAGTGAAAGCAGCCACAGACCGTAAATGAATGGGGGTAGCTGTGTTCCAATACAACTTAACTCACAAAAACAGGCAAAAAGCCAGATTTGGCTCATGGGCTATAGTTTGCCAACCCCTGTGACAGAACATTATTTTGGTCACGTATTATGTTTTCAGATAGTTTCACAATTACTATATACACATCACACATACATAGGGAAAATCGTAAGTCGTTTTGCAATCATTACAGATCATAGCATATTTATATAAATATGAGGCTGTCTGTTAATATCATTCCCAGGATATCATTGATCTGGTAAAAGTCCCCCAGTCTGCCTTGGGGAAACCACTCCTTTTCATTACGTGGATCCTTGTGTGGCTCTCATAGTCTGCCTTCCAATACTCCATGAGTGGCCTACACAGGCCAATCAAAGTGTTCCTTTCTACTATCAAAACAAAAAGAATTAGGTCAAGAATGAGACCAATTTACCAAACTTTGATTATGTATGCATACCTGGAGAGAGAACTTTGGTCTTCCTCTAAAATTCCAGGCCACAAAGATGATGTAACTTGGAACTCTTTATGATCATCTTCCAAGGCCACATGAATGAAGTCATCTGAAGTATCAGTGAATGAGATCAATGAAGCAAGGGGACAGAAAGAACATCCTCCATTTTGATGACAGAATCTGAGGCCCAAGATCAAGCCTTCAGTGACAAAAACAGCAATAAACTCCTCTTTTTAATATCTACCTCAAAGTGGATTTCTAATGCTTGTAAACAAAGGGGTTTGGAAAAATAAAAGTTCACTATGCATATGACAAATCCCAATGAAATCAGGTGATTTCAAAAAGATAGACATGCCATTATCATAATTGATCAATGGTTGACTTGATTAAGAAGGAAAGAAGGAGTAATTTGGGGGCATAGGCTTGTCAGAAAAATTACAGAATGCCAGGCTACTAGGAAAAAGTTTCAGTGTGTCATGACATTGCATCTGAGTTAATATTTCAAAAGTGTAGAATACCGCACAGACTCAATGGGTCACAGGTAAATGGGTCATTCGCTAGTGTAGTATAAGTCTATGGGCAGGCAGAGAATGAAGTCTTTTGAAGCATCCGGGAAGTACACAAAACAGAAAGAAAACTCAAAGTGCAAATACACCTTAAGAATACAGAATGGTCCCCAGATATGAAAGACTTCACTGTAGCCTGTTGACTTTATTGACACGTCTAAAAGAAGAATGTTTTAATCAGTAGGGGAATATGACAAGCCATGGAAGCAGAGTAAATGAGAGTCACAGGGGGAAATACTGTCAGATTCCACTAAAGCGCAGCCCAGAGAGAAGGAAGATGTAACCTTGTGTTTTCCATTTTCAAGTCCTTTTGGCAGGCATTATCAATATTGAGATGGTGACGAGGAACTGAAGCCCAATAGACAGTGCAAAGCCACACTTAGGAGATTATAAAATGAGATGAAGCCTGAGGCCACTGTACATTGCCCATCTAATTAATTCCTTCCAACCAAACTCATTTTTTTCTGATTCAGCCTACTAAGGAGACTTCAAATTATGCTCTATATTACTGTGAGAAAGAGTTTGCCAACCGAGAGAGAATTTTCTGATCATTACAGTCTTTGAGTATTTAAATTCCAGTGCCAATGATTTCTTATTATACACTGAAGAATCAGAATTCTAATTTTATGAATCAATAGAATGGGTTTGGCTAATGTAAGTCTGTCTCTGGAAAATGAAACTGTTCTCTATGAGCCCACTAAGTTTGGTATGTGAGCCTCTGGAAAGAAGGAAAATCCAGACCCTGAAATGTGATGAATTCTCTGAGACAGTAAACGTCTTCCTTCCACAGTCCCCGGTCCTTCAAAGTCACTTAAGAGGGAAGCTGCCTGATCCATCAAGTAGAAATTTCCCCAGCACAAACACACATTGTTCTGTGTCTAGTCCTGTATCTCTTGGCTCTCCCTTCTGGGCCTTAGTTCCAGGGTCTGGATCATCCTGCCTTTCTTTGCCTTGAGAAATAGCCTGTATTTGTAGAGAGTAGTTTTCTCGTTCTATTTCCTGCCTGTGGAAGTACAGGTGGCAAAGATGTCTTTCATTTTGTACTGTCTCTATCTCTTTTAGCCCAAATTGGTGGTAGTTCTGCCAGTACAATTTCTTTAAAAATTTATGAGGCTTCTACAAATTATTATCTTTTTATTCACTCTATTCAAGAAAACTAAAACCCACGAATCTCTTTGGGATAGTCTTTCTCTCTTCAGGGCCCCTTTGTGAGGCTGCTACAGGATAATTTCCTTAGATTCATAAAACCCTATTGTTTAACAGAGAGGGTCAATGAAGTATATCCGTTAGATGTTTAGAAGAGTTTTGTCCAACTGAAAAGGCCCGCGAGGCTCCATCTTGAGTCTCTTTTACAGTTTACAAAGGATTTCACAGTCACGTCATTGGCTTTAGCTTTACCCTGAGACTATATTTTCCTGACGTTGTTCTGCATTTGATCTCTGCCCTGAGGTCTTTTCTCACTCTGAGAATCTTTTGCCATCTGGAGAGGCTGGGAATGAAAAATAATTAAATTTTCTGACCCAGAAAGTCGTGATTTCTTTATATTTGTACTAAATTTTGCTTGCAAACTAAACATTTCCTTTTTTACTTCATCTCTCTCTCTTTCTACATCTTATGATGCATGACTAAGAGATGCATGACTAAGAGAGGCAATTTGAATATTCTGCTTGGAAATTTCATTAGGAAGCCCACAGTTCATTAGGCCTATTTTCTATTTTCTATATCAACACATGTAACCATGTTGTCCAACTTTTTTCCAATCTCTCATAATAATTTTTTTACTGACCTTCCAGCCTCCATCAAGCGCCTCTTTGAAGTCCTTCCAATCTTTCCTAACAGAAGCCTCAAAATCCTTCCACTTCCCTCTTGCAACCTAATCCCAAAAACAGTGACACGTTTTAAGTTTTTGTTATGGGAACACCCTGATCTTGATATCAAATTTTGTTGCAGTTATCTACTGCTGCATTAAAACCAACTTTAAAACATTGTGGCGTAAAGCAACAACCACTTAATATGCTCATGCATTCTGAGGGTCAGGAATTCAGGAAGGACATAGCACGGATGGCTCTTCACTTCTCATGATGTCTGGACCACAGCTGAGAACATTCAGTTGGCTAGGAGTGACTCAAACGGCTAGGCACAGGAACCAGTTGGAGGCTACTGTTCTTAGATGTCTGACCCCTACGCAGGGGTGACCTGAAGGCTGGGCTCAGCTGGGACTGTTTGCTGGAACACCTATACATGTTCTCTCCATGTAGTTGGGGCTTCTTGCAACATAGAAGCTAGGTTTCCAGAAGAAGCATCAAGAGAGGAAGCATTTCAAGAGACCCCCAAGGAAGCTCTAAGACTTTTCTGATCTAGCCTTAGGAGTCAGGTAATCTTCCTTCTGCCACATCCTTTTGTCCATTGTAATCTTAGATATTGTATCTTTTGTCAATATTTTTCTGTAAATAGAATTCAAAGTGAGTTTCTGAGTCCAGCCCAGTTTCAAGGAGAGAAAAATTAGATGCCACCCACTAATGTGAAAGTAGGAAGGTCACATCGCCAAAGACAAGGTCGGATGAAGATATTATTAGACCCCCTTTGGAAATATGCGATGGAACATTGAACAAGAAGAAAATATGAGAAAAGTAACCTTTAATGCCACAAGCTTATGAAGAGAAGACAAGCTACTATAGAACCTAAAATGAAGCATAGTATTTTTGGAGACTCACGTTCCCTTTATCTTGCCACAATACTCCATCCTTAGAAAACAAGAATGCTCATAGTATCAAGGTAAAATGACATAACAAGGTCACCACAGAATAATGTTCGGCACCCTATTTCCCACAGAACTAGGCAGATTTTGCCTTTAGTAAGAGATAGGGAAATATAAATTGAACTGGAGTGGATCAACTCCCTGTTTTCTCTCCTGCTGTTGAGATGATAAGAGGAGGCTGGTTTATCTTTCGTTCAAAAGCCATGTCACACATCAAGAACCAAGCAAGATCAAGGTGAAGTCTTTCAGAAAAAGGAGAATGAAATCAGTTGATCAGGCATGGGTCTGGTCAAGATGCTGTGGAATAGAGATAAAACTGTGCAGTGGTAAGGACTGGGGAAGTGTTGAAAGTGACCGTCAGTGATGGCAACATCCAAATCAAAAAGTACATAAACACATAGATATTTGGGTTAAACATTGCCTAAAGTGTCTCCTTGGTTTGTGCTCTGAAAAGCTTCAAGAAAGTTAACCAGATGGCAAATGAGTGCAGTAGAGAGGCAAAGAATTCCCAAGACTGGAGAAGTTTGCCTACATGTGTCTTTTGTAACCGCAGTGCTTACTTAATTATTCAATTGTTTATTCAATGTTTCCCCACTTGATGTTTCCGCTGAACACAAAGGATAAAAGCTGGATTACACCACTGAGGCCAGACGCTTTCTCTAAATCTAGTTACTAAATCTAGTTACATAATATCTGAGGAAGAAAGCTTGACCAGTCTTTCAGTCTTGAGCCTTGTACATAAGAACTCTGGTTAATGAAGTCTGACTTCACGCTCATAGGATTCACTCCTAGGGACACTTAGTCAGAACTTCCCACCAGTAACTATTTCCCTACTAGTTATCCTACGGTATAGCTTCCACTCCATTCTTTATACTGAAAAGTGATGAGGATGATGATGATAAGAGCAAAATTATAGGTAAATGAGAATTTGGACATTGAAATCTGAAATTGTATGCTTTTAGTGGATATTTACTTCTGTAACAAGAATTCTGAAGCCCTTGTTTGCCATAATATTCTGCTTCTTTTTCCATAGAGCATTACATCTCTGAGATTACAATTGGATTTTTGTTTTATTCCGATGCCAAAACTGAAACGCTTGCAAAAAAGCATCGCAAAGTATGCTAGATAGATAAGTTAGCTGAGTTCAAAAGTCAAGCAGCACATAAGCATGACTGTGCCAAAGAAGATGTTTAAAAAATACATAGTACCCCCAAAATGCTATTATCCTTATAGATATGTACAATAGATCAAAAGCATTCTTACCAATAAACTAATTATAAATAATCTCTTGTCTCTTATGAAGGAAGGAAATGTTTTGTTTCTAAGAGCGTCAAACAGTCATCCAGAATTTTATTAAGAAGATGGTTATTTTTTCCATAAGTTACTCATCATTCTTTTTTAGGATGCATGTGCTCCCATATGAATACCAATGCTCATTGGAGTAGGTTTATATGGGAAAGGAAAAGGCAGAGGAATAATGTACTGAAACCCATAGCTGCTATAAGGGCCACACCACATGAGCACATGTGATTCCACATCTTTAAGACCATAGAGATACTGGCCTGTGAACAGCATTTTATTCCAAGCCCTAGTATTCATAGCTGACTTATGAGTGCTTCCCTACCCAACTCCACCTCCAATTTTGTCCTTCCAAAAAGATAGTCTTGAATGAATGTTTTAATAACATAAATAAAATTCCCCACATCAAAGGTAAAAATGACATTTCGAGGTTGTTGGTCCTGGTGTGGTTTCAATGGAAATGAAAAATGCCTGTCAGTCAACAAGCCATCTTGTCACTAAGTCAAAGATACACATGAGTCAAAGGTATAAAAGAGAAACTTCCAGAGACTCTTAAAATTATAGTCAGGACACGTACGTGTTCTAGCTGTGTTCCTAAATACCTTTGATAAGGCAGTCCAGGAACATCAATGTAAGAAGTGGCCAAGCGTGAAGAGTAGCAAACCTTCCAGAGCCTCACCTATGATGATGAAGCAAGATCAATGGTTATCGCACCCTGTGTCCGCTTGGACAGTTTTTAGGTCACTATAATCATTGCCTAGTCTCTTCTGGGCTTGATTTTCTCTTCATTCACTTATTTATTCTATAAATATTTAACGAGTGCCTTCAATTTTTCAGACACTGTTCTAGTAACTAGGATATAGTCAATGGTCAAAGCAAAGATCCCTGTTCTTCTTGAATATTCACAGCTGGATCAGAGTGAAGTGAGGAAGTCAGACAATAAACATAAATACAATAGATAAGTCATGCAGTATTTGGGATGATGACAAACACTGTATAAAAAGGTGTTTGGAAATGCAGGGGCTGGGGGCTCACAGAAATTTTAAATAGAGTGTTCATGACAGACCTCATCGAAAAGGTGAGATTAAAACAAAGATTCCCAAGAGTCAGCAGTAAGCCAAGTGCACAAGGAAAGGTGTTCAACATCATTAGCCTTGAGGGAAATGTAAATCAAAACCACGTGAGATGCTCTGTACACCTACTAGGATGGCTATAATCAAAAAGAAAGACAATAACAAGTGTTAGCAAAGATGGGAAGAAATTGGAACCCTCGTTTACTGCTGGCAGATGTGTCAAATGGTGCAGCTGCTTTTGAAAACAGTCTGGCAGTTCCTAAAAAGTTAAACATAGATACCATATGCCCCATCAATTTCACTTTTAGAGAAATGAAAACATATGTCCACACAAAAACTTGTTCATGAATGTTCATAGCAGCATTATCCATAATAGCCAATAAAAAGAAACAACTCAAACGTTCATCAACTGATGAATGCACAAATAAAATGTGGTATATCAATACACTGGCATATTAGTCAGTAATGAAGAGAAGTACTGACACGTGCTACCACAAGAATGAACCTTGAAAACATTATGCTGAGTGAAAGAAACCAGTCGCAGAGGACCATATATTGCATGATTCTATTTATATGATATGCCCATAATAGGCAAATCCATAAAGATAGAAAGTAAATTGGTAGTTTTCCCTAGGGCTGGGAGTCAGAGGGAATGGGGAATGACTGCTCATTGTTATGAGATTTCTTTTGTTGTAATGGTTGCACAACGTTGTGAATATACTAAAAATCATTGAATCACACACTTTAGATGGGTGAATTTTATGGCATGTGAATTATATATCTCAATAAAGCTATTTTGTCTATATATACATAAGTGTGCATATGTGACACACACACAAAATAATCGACTAGATAGATATGTGAGAAGATGAGAAGAACACGTTTTAGGTCGCATGAACAGCTAGAGCAAGGATTTAAGTTAGAGATGAAGAAGAGGGAGAGTGGCCAGTGTGGCTGGTGCAGAGGAAGTGAGTGGGAAAATAGAAGGGGACTCACAAAAAATAGAGTGGGAGCAGGAGCTACATCAAGCAGGCCGGGTAAGCTTTTGGAAAGATTGTGGTCCTTACTCTGGATAAAATGGGAAGCATTGTACATTTTTGAGGAGGAGTGTGCCATGATCTAAGTCACGTTATTAAAAGGGTATTCTTGGTCTCCCAAGACCTTTCCCAGGGGCAGGCATTAGGAGTCAAAGGATAGAAGGAGAGAAATCTGTTGGGAAATTAGGAAAGAGCCCAGGTGAGTAGGTAGGATCAATAGGTTTTGCCGATGGATTTTACGTGAGACAAAAGAGAAAGAAGAATCAAGGACGACTCCAGTCTGGGCAATGGGCAGGATGGAAGCGCCAGCAACAGTATGAGGAAGGACGTGGATGGAGCAAGTGTGAGGAGGGGAGGAACAAAGAATTTGTTTTAGGCATGTTGAGTTTCATGAGCTCATTAGACATCCAAGTAGAGCTACTGAGTAGGCTGATGTTGAATAAGTTTGAGCCTTACTATATTTTGTCTTTTCATAGTCACGCCAATGCCCAGAAATCATAGTTCAAAATATCTTTAATGATGTTTAAACTTCCTCAAGAGTACAGAACCAATCAACTTGGGTTGCACTCCTACTGCTAAACAAAAACATTGTGCAATTTCAAGTGATGGGAAACATTATCATAGTGATAACATGAGTGCTAACGATAACATGATTTGTAGAGCACATACTATGTGTATTTCATTGACATGGTGTCTAATCCAACAGCTCCCTGGGAGAGTATTAAGAGGTGGAAAATGTCACAAATCTTGCCCAAAGACACAGAACTAAATGAGTGGTCAAGCCATGATTTGAACACAAATCTGTCTACCATTGTCCAAAACCCTCGTTCTTAGACAAAGCAGTGTGGAAATACAGTTTGGGAGCCCTGAGTCTTAGGCCAGAATCCTCCATCACTCACTTGAGAGGCCTTGGCCAAAAAGTGACCTTTTAGGCTCTGTAGTCTAAATCCTCTGCCATGGATATAAAAACACCTTGTTCACTGGTTTTTCTGGAGACTATACATTAAAATATAAGGAAATGCTTTGAATTGCTTTTAGCTGTACACGTGTCCAAACTGTATTCACTGAACTCATCGACCTAGACAGCGTTGCCCTTGGTGATGCCAACAGCTAAATACTTCTCTGACGAAATGTCTGTGTCTGCCGCCACAAGGACTTGGTGTTGAAAAAAGAAAACTTTCAGAACAGCCAGCTCCTTTTGACTTATTGGCTGTAAAAGGGGATTGTTTTTTAATAGTGAATGATAACCAAAAAGAAATGGATAGAAACCAGGGCAAAGTTGAGGAGAAAGAAAAAGTTTAGCAGAAGGACAGAAGAAAACTGGCTGGTCAAGGCATAAAATTAAATGTAAAGTAATAACACGTACAGTCGTCCCTCATTATCTGAGCAGGATTGGTTCCAGGACCCTGTGGATTCTCAAATCTGTGGGTGCTCATGTCCCTTACATAAAATGGCGTAGTATTTGCATATAATCCATGCGCACGATCCTATATACTTAAAATACCTGTAGATTAGTTATGATACCTAATACAGTGTGAATGCTATGGAAATAGTTATACTGTACTGTTTAGGGAATAATGACAAGAAAAATGTCTGTACATGTTCAGTACAGATGAAACTACCATACGCCTTTCGATCTGCGGTTAGTTCCATCTGTGGATGTGGAACCCATGGATACAGAGGGCCAACTGTATTTCAGGGAAAATACACTTATCTTCGGAGAAAGAGTTAAAGCAATTTTAAAAATTAGCAAGGGAAATGTTTATGCTACTACAGATTTATAAATTAAAGGAAACTGGAAGCTAAGTGTTGCAAAGTTAACATACTTTTTTCTATTACTTTTGGTAGAATATCTGAGAGTAACCTTAAACATGGGAAACCAGCAATCTGGAAGGAAATTAAGAAAATAAATGAAAAGGGAAGTTCTTAGGTTCAAAAAGACTGCATGGAAGTAGAAAAGAGAGCCTTCAAGTTTGGAAAGAATAAAAAGAGGATAAAATTACAGAGATAATTATGAGTATAAAAATTATTACTCTCCAAAGCATATGTGGTAGGATAAATATTACTTTAAATAATGATTTAGAAATTTGCTTTTTAAAAAGCTCTCGGCTCTTATCTAGTGATTCTCTTTGAAAGTACTCCAAGCATATCCGGGGACCACAAAAACCTACTTGCACATCTAGCTGCTGAACACATCTCCAGTGCGCTTGGCCTCTGAATATCTTCCACAGAAGATTCATCTGACATTTTGTTGAATGATCTTAACATTTATTTTTTGCTCAATAAAATGCAAACAAATTGTCTCTGGAGCATGACAGCTCTCCTAGGATAAATTTGGCCTATTATGCTCTTAATTGAATCACTTTGCCTTTGATTATTTGGCTGGCATTCTCACAGAAAACAAGTCTAGTGCACAGATGACCCAATTCTAAATAAATTCTTTCCACTTGATACAGAGCAAGCTGACAAAACAAGGTTTACAAAGTGTTCATATCGTGGTAAAGTGACAGCAAATCTAGGAAATTGGTTATTGTTATTTTCAAATTATTGTTTGATGATGATTGTGATGGTTTTGCTAATATCTACTGTGCTGGACTCACTCCTTCCATCCTAGCCCAGTAATGTGATGTGCACCTACTCTATTTACTAATGGATGAAGTTAAATATCAGTTTCTGTAAGCATCACTGTGAAAGATGAGCTAAATATAGCAGCCAATTAATTTTTTAGCATTTCAGCTGCAAAAAAGAAAAAAAAAAGCCAGCTCTGGTTAACTTAAGCACAAAAGTAAATTATTAGAATGGTCTTACGGTAGTCTTTAGTCAAATATAATGTTGAACAATTAAGACTGGGAAAGATAGGTCCCACCCAGAGCAGCCCAGAAGGTCTTACTTTCAGAAAGTCTGTAGGAAGAGGATGTAAATGGTCAAAATTGGGTCATATGCTCAACCTTGGAGGGAGGAGGAGGAAGGGGAGATAGTTCTGGGATGCTGGCAGAAGAAGTAACAGATAATGGTACCCACCTCCTTTACTCTAGCACTTGAGTTTATCAATGACAGATTCCATCCTACCTCAGTGCCTTTACACCTTGTTGGTCTCCCGGCCTGGAATGCGTATCTTAGCTTGGCTGGTTCCATCACATCCTTTAGGATTCAGGTAAATGTTCCCTGTACAGAGAGTTTCTCCCTAATTATCTTATCACAAGTACCCCCTTTATTCGCTGCACTTATCAACACCTGACATATTACAGTCATGCGCCACATGATGACGTTTTGGTCAACGACAGACTGCATAGACGACAGTGGTCCCATAAGATTAGTACCATATAACCCAGATGTGTAGTAGGCTATACTACCTAGGTTTCTGTAAGTACACTCTATGACGTCACACAATGATGAAATCTCCTAACGATGCACTTCTCAGAACGCATCCCTGTCGTTAGGTCACACATGACTATATATATTATACTGGGATACAAACTCCAAGAAAGCAGGGACGGTTCTGAACGTCCAGGGTGAACAAATGAATGAGCAAACACATATGGAAATCAACTATCAAGGTCACTGGATTTGCCTGATTACAGCTTTGTGACTTCTTGGTCTCTTCCTTTGTGCCCCTTCCTCCCCTCCAGTGGGAATAGAGAGAAGCTCTGAAGCCCATGCTCTTTCCTTCTCCTCTGGAGACTTTCAATATGGGCCAGGCTTGCCTCTGAGGTTCTATGCCAGGAGTTCATTTCAAGGGAAATGGTGCCGATGACGGGCCATGGCACTGAGCTGGGGGGCCAACCTGAGCTCTGGCCCTGCCTCCTGGTGTGTCCTGGAGAAGTTACTCAACCTCTCCACAACACAGTTGTCTCATCCCTAAAATGAGGCCTTGGGACAGGCCCAGTGACTCTTGCTGGGAAGCAGTACAGGCCCCTAGGGAATATTTTGTGGAGCTGTAGTGTTTTCTTTTTCATATTCGAGTATAGTCATTCCCAAGCAGTCCTATGTTGAAATATAGAAAATTGTGAGTTAATATCCAATTACGCCTACTGCAAAGTACAGTTAGGGCATTGTGTTGATGTTTGAAATTATGTTTGTGTGTAGGCAAGCTACACAATCTCTTATTTTAATTCAGGAGAGTAGAGGAATGTTCTCAAAATGTGTGTTTTAAAATAGGGAACTCGGGACTTGCGGCCGGATAGCCAGGTGGCTTTGCAGTGCACAATCACAAAACACACAACTTCCTACCTCCTCCTCTGCAAGGTCGCCTCAGCGTGGCATCATGGTCCCATCTATTACAAATTCTAAGACCAGACACACCCATGTGCAAAAACAGATGCAAGCACGCCTTCCAAACACAAACAAGGCCGTCCCAAGGGAGCTGTAAGTCTGGTTGGTGGCCTTAGCCTTTGTGCTGCTTCTGGAGGCACATCTGCTAAGACTCAGGGGCCATGGTCACAAGAGAAGGAGGAGGAGGTGACAGCAGGACAAGTCAGCTAGCTGATCGTGAAATCCTGCATGACATCACGACAGTCCCTTCTCCAATCGGGACCGTCATCTGCACTGTCCTCAGCCCTCTCCCTCCACTGCCGAAATATGCAGTTTGCTCTGAACTTTATCTACCATTGGGATGCTTGCCACCACTTTATATTTTCTACTTTCAGACCCCTGGCTTGTCTCTGGATAGAATAAAAGTTTTTGCCTTCCTCCAGTCTATTCTTCATTCACTGCCAGAATGTTCTTTCTCAACTGCACATCTCATTTTATCACTTGTTCAAAATCTTTTCAATGCTTCTCATGGCTAAGATGAAGTCCAGTTTCCTTAGATAGCACGATCAGGCCCCATCTATCTCTCCAGAGTTGACCCTCCTGGTGTAAGACTTGAAGCCAAGCAGAGCCTGAAGTCTGAATTTACTTGTAGTCTCAAATATACACAACACGATTCTTTGTTGTGTTCGCCTATTAACTATAATTCCTCTGCTGGTGACATACCCTATGAAAGTCTCTAATCCATCCTGTGGTTTCATATTCCTCTCTCTGACAAGCCAGTGGTAACCATGCCCACTAATCAGAGATTTCTGTTCCATTTTGGCTCCCAGAGGGGGCTAATAAATAGCAAAATCACTCAAAGGAAGGACACTAAGGAAAAAAACAACAACAAAAGCAAAGCATCTTGAGGATCTTCCCCACATAGATTACCTGCCATACACTGATTACAAAGATGATGCATACTCTTGGACTGCTCTGAAGTGGTGGTATTGAATATCACCTGAAAATTTGTGCTTGCAAGTGGCGCCAGGGCTTTGCTTGCCTAGAAAGACTTCCATTCTCATGGTATTGACTGTGCTGTGATTTGATTTGTGCTGTGTGTGAACAGGAGCCTTAGGTTATGGGAATTGCCTGATAAAGACTTGTTGGCTATTGACTGATGTGAGGCAAATAAAGGGTCTCATGCAAGAAGATGCCTTTCCCGAAACATCCCCCAAATTGGTGATATATTTGAAACATCTTAATGTACACCATTTGCCACATATCCAATACTGAACTGAATTATAGACAACAGAGAAGGGGTATAAGGTTCTAATCCTTCAGAAATGCCAATATGGGGTCAAAGTGTATTAGCTAGTCCTCGTCTGCCTGGAGTTTTTTCATCTGGGGACTTTCCTTCTCCCCGTTCCCATGGTGGCCCTGTCAAACGTGTGATCCCATGGTCAGTCTCTCTCATCACAGGGATAGCCCGAAGACCCAAGCAGTTCTTTCCTAGGACTGCTGTTAGATCCATTGGGGAAGAACTTCTCCTTTTAATCTGGGATCATGTGTAAAAAGTCTGCCTGAGAATAAGGTCCACCAAGGACAAACCAAAGATGAGTAAGAGAAAGAGAAAGAGAAATTGATGACATTATTTGACCTTCAGATTCTGGCCTTACCTGAAGTCCATGGCCTTTTATATTTTACTTAAGCTAGTTTGATTTAAGCTTCTTTCACTTGCAATCAAAAGTAAACATTAACTAATAAATACGGATTAAATACTAACTAATAACTATGAAGAAATAACATTGACTTTAAACCACTCTCATTTTCACTCTTTATTCTGATGTGATATGAAAAGCGCTTACCACAGAACAGGCGTGGACCTAAGCATTTAATGCATCAATTAATCTTTACTATATGAAGTAAATACTATGATCATCTCCCTGATTACCTGATGCACAGAAATTTACCGAACTGTACAATCTCACATAACTAGTCATTTTCAGAGCTGTGGTTTCTTCTAGCTCTTCAACATTGTACAAATTTGCTTCCTGAATGCCATCAAAACACTGACCTCTTTCCAGAAGGTCAGCAGTCAACGTCCAATGGCAAGAATTTTCCAGCTATGCTACACATGTATTCCACAAATGCATTCCTATAGTAGTCACAGGAGTGTAGGAAAATGGCTTGAAATGTCTCTCCAGAGTTCATTAGATCTGAGTTGAAATTCTGACTTTGCCTTTTACTAATTATAGTACTTGAACCCATGTCTCATTTTCCTTTTCTGAAAAAAATGCCATAAGAATACTACCTACCTCCACAAGAGAGCTAAATGAACTAACGTACGTAAAGTATAGTGCACACACTGGCTGGCATACAGCAAGTGCTCAACAAATGCTGCTATCAGGATCAGGACCATTTCTCCTGCCAGCGCTGCCCATCTCTTCAATATGGTCCATCACACTGGCTTACATTTCAGATACAGTCAGTTATTTCTCCGGACCAGCACCAAGAAGTTACTCCTCCCTGAAGCCTCCTCGTCCATTTTTCCCATCTCACTCAGCCATCACAAGAAACCTCAGTCACTGTACTTGCTGGAAGAATATCCTGGAAGCCTGCCCACCACAGTGCCCATCTACGAATCATCAGAGCTGCCAGAACAAGCAGCTCACACTGGAGAGCCACTGTGCTTCCTCCTCTCAGCGCTTATTATCTGAGATTCTGTTTCCCTTTTGCCAAACACCTCAGAGGGTCTCACTTAAATAACGACCATCTGACTTAGAAACATGTCAGGAGAGGTCCCAGAAACCAAGCTCTTGTAGGGAACGAGATCTTCATATGGTTTCCAACCTTCATTTAGTTGCTAACACTATTGTAAGGTAGGTCAGACCCAACCTGATTAGTCCCTTCAAGTGCAGATCATGGAAACAACCAAGCGATTTTATAGAGTAATTTACTCAGAATAAAATGATGCAACCTCAGCTCGATCTGTAACAGGCTGACAGACACACAAGGAAGGGACATCAGGTGCCAGGCTTCATCTTCCAAAGCTACATATCATCCTTGCAGATGCCCACACCTCCTTCTCCCACAGCCTCCTGCATGATTTACCTACAGTGTACAAAGTCTTCCGTCACTTAATTATTCTGTTTAATGCATCTTTGCAAAGGCTTTAAATGAGTGCTTCTGAGAGCTTAGGGTTTACCTGCTTTCATAGCTGTAACCCCTGTGAGGCCATGTTGAGAAAACCTTGCCCCTCCCATGCCCAGTGGCTTCTGGGATTGCTTGCCCTCCTCCTTGGGGCTTGGCTTGTCTTCAACTGCTGGGCCCACACTGTGTGCTGAGATTCAATAGACGTCATCCCATTATGAAGGTTGTCTATACTTTCCCAATTCATGTTGATGCCTCTAGAGTTTGAAGAATCTAACTTGCATTAAATCTGCGAAGAACTTGGACTAAAAATAAAAGACGTTTGTTTCAATAACATAATGTGTAATTCTATTGTATTAAAATATTTTATTATATTATTAAGTACAAATATAATCATGTATTTATGTGATGTAATCATATAATAATAATCATAATATATATAACTATAATAAAAACTAAAATATAAAATAATTATTATTAAATATTATATTAAAATATAATTTTTCAAAAAATTTCTAAAATATATATATTTATTAATATTTCTGAAAATAATAATTACATTCTCTCATTTCTATTAATTTCTGTAATTAATACCAGTATCAGTGATTTTTTTAAGACTTTCATTTTATTTTCCTCTGTACCTCCAAATGATTTTAGTGCCGTCCAGCTATGGGCTTGGGTGTTATTGATATTAGTAATGAATTGTGTTATTGTTTATTATGCTGACTTATGTACAGAATAGATGCTAACAGACTTAGGGGTGTGAGTTAATGAGTAAACAAGGGAACTAATGGTCACCTGAATAGATAAACAAATGAATGAATAAACAAATCAATGAAGACGGTGCCGTCTCAGTTGCAACCCACATTCCACACTACTGCCGGCTTTAATGACTTACACGGACATGGTCTCAATCACTCCGCACATCAACCTCAGGAAGTAGGAAAATTTAATTGTGTCTCATTTTACGAATAAGAACTAAGCCCCAGTTCATTTAAGTTATTTGCAAAATGTCACTTAGCTAAAAACTGGACTTTGCCCACAGGGCTCTGCATATCCCTCTCACCCCAACAAGGTGCACCCCAAGTTGAGAAGCATGTGGTACACCTAACAGTACATTTGATGGAGTATCAAGGAACATGGTAGCATTTCCCAGGGATAACTGGCCTCTATGGGGTGCCACATTCAAGGGTTCTGTGTATCCAAGACACTACCCAAAGCCCTGAGATCCTGAAAACAACTAAATAGCACAAAAATGGAAGATGAAGACAGCAAGTGTAAAGTGCACGGCAAAAGGATTTTATTTTGTTTATTCATTTTACCGTTGGTAAAGGGTGAGTGTAGGGTGGTTGTCAGGAATATCCTCCTCCCAGCATCTGATGGGTCTGCCCATGCAGAGGGGCTCTGTTAGTGTGACATTCCCACCTTCCTCCTTCCCTACGGCGGGGGGACACACTGATGAGGTTAAGAGAGGAACTGGACATGAATGGCCCTACTTCTTCCTTTCTTTTGCTCTCCAGAACCCTGTGCCCAGGAAACAAATGTTCTGGTCTGTTCCACCACGCGACAAGTGCTACAGCGATAGTCCACTGTGTGAGATACCTCTAATGATCCAGCCCTCCTGCGACTGGTGGATATATATGTCTAATTCTTGGCTTCAGTTTGACAATGCTCATTCGCCCTCAGACAGAAGGCACATTCTCCAAAATCAGTATTATTGGAAATTAAGATAGTATTTTGGTCTACCATCTGCCTTATTTCCCAGTTGGTTCAGAACTCCGGTGAGAAAGAGGGATTATATTCATTAGTCCCCTCTCAAGTTCCAGCTTTTTTATGCAGGGCCAGAAACTTAGAGAAAGAATGGAAGATGTGGATTAAAATAGCTCATAAAGAGATGTGGGTGAGCTCGAGGAGCATGGCTCTGGTCCTTGAACCTCAGTATGTAATGTATGAGTGGGATGTTTAGTCTTTGCAGTTTGGGAAACATATATTGGGCCGTGAGGTTGGATGCAACCTGAGTTTGCAATTGACGTTTTACTCCCGAGACCTGGTGGGTGGGTTTACAGTTAGTTGTGTGTCACTTGAAATTCTCGCCTTAGCAGATCACTGAGGCTGGTCGGTGGCTCTGTTCACAGGCAAGTGGCTGTCTTGATAGAGTTACTGCTATGCACATTAGGCCTAAAGCAATGCCTTGCAGGCCCCACCTACTTTCAGCAAATTCAAACACTTCAGCAGAGGCTCAGGACCCAGGAATCAGGCCAGATGCTGACTCAGAAGGTGGCCCTTGCAAAGAATAAGGCCTGATTTACAAATACATGCAAGCTTTTTCTTAAGCTTTTCTTAAGACAGTTTAGCTAGGCAAAGATCCATTATAGGGAAGAGTATCTTTCCTTATATACGAACCTTTCAGGCGTTAGTGAAGAGAAAATCATATGCCATTTTCAAAAGGCAAAGCCATCAAGGTCTCCATGATCTATGAAGCATTAGTGAGGATCAAGTTCAAAGTTTTAGCTCTGGGCCCAGAGATCCAGTGCTACATCACTTGCCCTAAATTCCATTCTGCCTTAAGAGCCAAGAAAGAAATGATGGCAAGGCCAATCTTGGATTCACGTGGCTTCTCCACAGATTAAGAAGTTGGGAAACACTCCAAATCAAAGGAAACATATAAGGAAAAAAAGGTGTTCATTCCAGCAAACAGCATCTGCGTTAGAGAAGGGAGAAGACCACCCCAACCAGCAGGTTATACTGTTACCCTTTCATCTGGATCATTCTGAAGGAAGTAGGGAAAGGGCAGAGGCAAATCAAGCCTGAAAGTCACATCCCACTACTACACAAAAGGTGTAGAGACAGAGAGCAGCTGTGCTTGGGAGCACACGCCCACTTGGCTCTGAGTTTCAGAAGCAGGCAGGAGCAGTTTGAGTGCAGGAATCAGGAAATAGCCATTCTCTAGATGAAACACATGTGAGGTTGAGGGGAACCTTCCCTGAGAGGCAGGTGTCACAGGCCTATTCTGTGTCATAGCAAGAGAAGCCAAGGACTGAAGATGCTCACTAGTATGCACTCAGTTGTGTCCCCCACTAGATTCCTAGGTTGAAGTTCTAACCTCATTCTGCCTCAGAATGTGGCCTTACTTGGAGATAGGATCTTTACAGAAATAATCAGGTTAAAATGGGGTCGTTAGGATGGGCCTTAATCCAATATGACTAGTGACATTATAGAAAGTGGACATTTGAAGATGGACGCACACAGGGAGAAAGCCATGTGAACATGAACTCAGCCACCTATAAGCCAGGGGAGAGGCCAGGAACAGCTCCTTCCTTCACAGCCCTCGGGAGGAATCAACCTGCCAACACTTTGACTTTGAACTTCCAACTTCCAGAACTGAGACAATAAATTTCTGTTGTCTAAGCACAAGTGGTACTTTGTTACAGAAACCTAGCCAAAATAATACACAAGGATGTATGGACATTAGGCCACTGGATTGAGCCTACAATCCATCCAGTCTTTGAGAGCTGAGAAATAAAAATTAAGAGATTTGGGATAAAGAAAAAAAAAGAAATTCAGATTAAACCTTGAGATTAGAGCTTCCACCATTGCAAATTTCTGACCTTTGTAAGAAGGAAGTGAAGTTTGCACTGCCACCCTGTGAAGACATTTGTGTAAAGAGATTTCCTACTACATAAGGTAAATGCCGAGTACCCTAGTTTACCTCTTTCTGTGAAAGTTCCCCCAAATCAATTCCGGTTCACAGGACATGGAGCCCGGCTGGTCACTGGCTTAAACTGACAACCATCGTGAGGAAGCTAAAAACAAAGCTTTTCTCCTTCTACTCTCATTTGGACTTCAATTATTGTTATTATTATTACTTTTTTTCACCTTACCTGCGAGGTGACTTAAGGTTTCCATAGTGAATTAACAACAGAAGAGGATTTATATTCAAGTCTGAGATATCTAATGTTGCCATTTTAATATTGGAATATACTTATAATATGAGCTCTTTGACAATCTTTGATAGGCTAATTTGCAGGTGCAAATATAGACATAATTTGACATCAGAAATGTAATAGGGAGTGAAATTTTAGCCTTGAGTAACAAATAGCCATGGGATTTGATCTGAGTAATACACTATTCTGACCCATCCTCAGACCTTCTTGGGGGGAGGGGAATCTACACCGTCCCCAGGAAATCTGGGAGAGTAAACGAGGGCAGGGATTGGCAGGGAAGCACACTCATGGACAGTGTCACTTTTCAGAACACACAACACTGGGAGTAAGCCAGCCTCTTTAGATTATTCAGAAGGCACTATTTAAAAAGCCAGGAATGAATTCCATTAGAAGAGACTGTCTTAAAGCGACTCTATTACTGGGAGACAATTAGATTAGACACGCTTCTCTAATCCTCTCCACGAAACAATGGTAACACTCTTCCCAGGAAGCCAAATTGACTCTGTCACCCTCCTGCGTGTGCAGCAGCTGTTTAAATTCACAGCCAGTTTTTAAAGAACCATTATAAGATACACAGAATTGCCTGTGATGGATAAAAGGGGAGATGAGTTATGTCTCCAGACTTCCTGTGCCCAGAATTGAAGCGCACCTCAAGCAACATATGCGACATCATTTAATGCAAGGTCAAGTGTCCTCACTACTCACTGAACCTATTTTCTTCTGGTTACAAGTGTTCCTCTCAAGGAGACACGTCGAAGTCAGCTGGAGCTCTGCCTGCTGAATACAAAAAGCTCAGTTTGCACAGACCGACAAAGGGGAGGGTGACAATCCATCTGAAGCAAAAAATGACAGAACTGTCCCTGGGTCCAATTTTGGCCAATACTGCCTAGCTGAGCTGTCAGGAGACCCAGATGAAAGACCCGTGAAAAGCTGTCTGTCCCCGCATTGGCCCGCCCACCATGGAAATGGCCAAAGCTGAATAGACGTGCATTTCACCAATATTACTCCCAACGTAGGTCAGAAAGGAACCTGCATCTCAGAAATACCCAGAGTGTGGATACTTTTGTGTCTGAATATTTGGTGGGGTTGCATGAGTACCTGAGGAAAGATGGAAGGATGTGAAAAGACCATCAGCTTCCAGCATGGCTGATCCAAAAGCAGAGTGAAGGCAATCGTATGTGGGAATAAAAGTGGCCAAAAACATTACATTTCAAAAATGAGTTAATGAAAAGTTGCAAGTAGGAATAGTTCTATTATAACAATAGAACAGAAAATAAAGTGGGGAAATAAACGCGTATTTCCCAGAAATCATGATGGTCATCCCAAGCTGCTGCCGACCCGGTGGTTCCAGTGCCAGTCTAATCCCCAAAAAAGAAATAAAATAATGATTTCAGTAACTCTGAATCCTGAACTGAATTCTCTTCTAATCATTTTGATCATCTCATCAAAAGAAAGGTAATAAAAAAGTGAAAGGTCTAACAAATTGCCCTTTTTCAACTTTAATGAGAAAGAGTTTGAAGCAAAATCTAGTGTATACAATGGCAGTGGTGAAACATACACTATCATTTGTGTTTTCGGTTTTTGCTGAAGATTAAATTAGCATTTTTCAATGTTATCTTCCTAGCCATCATTCTTAATGGCAGCATAACATTCCTTTAATAGATATTCCTTAAATTTCTCTCTTATCATATTGAATAACTACTTTTTCTTTCCATATTTTTCTCATTAATAATAATAATTCTGATAAAATTAATAATAATCAACATATATATACTGATTAGTATGTGGGATGCACTGTTCTAAGCATATATTAACTCATTTAATCCAAAGGGAGGGAATCTTGTGAAGTGGGAGTTTCTTAATCCGTTTTACTGATGAAGAAACTGAGGCACAGAGAATTCACCCAGATACCGTAACAAAACAGGGTTTCTAATCCGGGCAATCTGGCCCTGAGCCTATGCTTTTGATCATTATACTGACAATATCTGGACATAAATTTTTTTTCTCTCCTTCCTTAGGATCGTTTTTATTGAGATAGATTTTCTGAGAAGTGGAATAAGTAGACCAGAAAGTATGAACATTTCAAAGATTCTCAAAACATGATTGCTGAATTGCTTCCTCAACTGTTACAAATATTGTACTGATCATTTTCTCCTAAATCTACACATTGTGAAGCCGTGTATTCAGTTCTTGAAGATTCAAGAGTAGCTTATCTTTAATGTGTTTTACTTTGATCAACAGAACACAACTCCTCATTTTTTCTATTAAATGCTTTTCTAGTAATTAACTCTTTGTCCAACTTTTCTTTTTCTTTTTTTTTTTGAGGAAGATTAGCCCTGAGCTAACTACTGCCAGTCCTCCTCTTTTTGCTGAGGAAGCCTGGCCCTGAGCTAACATCCGTGCCCATCTTCCTCTACTTTATATGTGGGATGCCTACCACGGCATGGCTTGCCAAGCAGTGCCATGTCCGCACCCAGGATCAGAACCGGCAAACCACCGGCCGCCGAGAAGCGGAACGTGCGAACTTAACCACTGCACCACCAGGCCCACCCCTTTGTCCAACTTTAATGCTATTAGCTTAAATTTGATTTTTCATTGTTATTTTTTATATATTTGCCTATTTTATATTTGTCCATTATTTTACTTTAACCCTCCGGTGTCTTTTTGTTTTTGATGTCTCCCTTATAAGCAGATAATTGTTGAATTGGTTTTAAAAGTCCAGGGAATTCATATTGTCTTTCCACCACTATACCTCTGGTATCATTGAGGATATTATATATGTATTTATAATTAAAATTGTTCTATGGGGCCAGCCTGGTGGTGCAGCGGTTAAGTTCACACATTCCACTTCAGTGGCCTGCGGTTCGCTGGTTTGGATCCTGGGTGTGGACATGGCACCACTTGGCAAGCCATGCTGTGGCAGGTGTCCCACATATAAGGTAGAGGAAGATGGGCATGGATGTTATCTCAGGGCCAGTCTTCCTCAGCAAAAAGAGAAGGATTGGCAGCACGTGTTAGCTCAGGGTTAATCTTTCTCAAAAGAAACAAAATTGATCTACAAATTGATTCATTTTCTTCTATTTTTGTCATTTTGGATCCCTGAGTCCTATTCACTTCTTAAAATTAATTTGAAACTCTTTCAGATTTCCTATGTTCTGGAAAAGTTTAAATAGTATGAGAATTATCAACTCACTGAACATCTGAAAGAGCTCAGAGTAAACTTTTCTGCATCCACAATAACTGAAGGAGCGGAGAAAACAGTACATTTTTATAATGGTTTTCAATTTCTTTCATGGTTACATGTCAATTCAAATTTTAAAAATTCTTCTGAAGAAATTTTACAAATTTGAGTTTTTAATAAATTGCCTATTCAACTGAAATTTAAACATGTATTTACATAAATTTTAAATGGCATTCTTTTATAATTAAAAAAAAACCCTCCACATCTGTGCTTATACCTTCTTTCAAACTTCTAACGCAGAGTGTCAGTGGTTACTCATTCTACCTCTCAGATGTTAGCCCACTTTATTGGATTTTTCAGAGCACTGGGACATAAAATAGTTCATATATTTCAATATTTCTTGTCTTTTATTTATTTATATACTTCATTAATTTCTGCTTTGATCTATGATGATCCCTTTTTCCTCCCGAGGGACATTCTACTGCTGCTTTTTTTAGCCTCTTGGATTACAAACTTTCTTTCCCTTCATTCTTCTTCATTCTTTCTGGTTAAATAATAAAAGCTTCAGCCACATTCCACAAATGTTGATATGTTATGTGATTATAGTCATTATTTTAAATAATGTCAAAACAATCTAAATAAAGTCAAAAACAGGTTAATGTGGTGCTTTAAAATATATTCACAAATTTTGTGACACTCCCTTCAAAAGGTGGAGCCTAATTTACCTCCTCTTAGCTGTGGGCTGTTCTCAATGAGTCACTTAGAGAGAAGAGAATAAGGTGGAAGGGACAGTGAGTGACTTCCGAGATGGGTCATAAAAGATTGCTCCTCTCTCTCTTTGCTCACTCCCGCTGTGGGAAACCAGCTGCCATGTTGCAAGCAGCCCTATGGAGAGGCCCATGTGGCTTCCTGCCAACAGCCATGTGAGTGCGCCATGTTGGAAGCATATCTTCCAGTTCTAATCAAACCTCAGATGACAACGGCCTTGGCTCATGTCTTGACTGCAGGCACATGAGAAACCCTGAGTCAGAACCGCACATCTAAGCTACTTCTCAGTTCTGACCTACAGAAATTGTGAAACAATAAACGTTTATTGTTTTAAGTCTCTAAGTTTTGGGAGTAATTTGTTATACAGTAGTAGATATTACATCAAAAATCACAGTTTTTTATTTCTTCTTTGACCCTAGATTTGATTTTCTTTGACCCTACAGAACTGGATTTATTTTTGTCATTGTTCTTATTGTAACTCTTTTCTAAGGCCTTTGTGATTGGAAAGTGGAGCTTACAAGTTTCAGCTATTTAGGGTTTATCAGGATTTTATTTATGACAGTATATAATCAAATTTTGTAAATATTGTGTGGATGCTTAAAGCAGTGATGTGTATCCATGTTTATGACACCAATCTGAGAAATTAATCTGACAAAGTATATCATTCCAACCCCATATAAACTCAGGTCTTAGCAGTTATATACTCATGGGAAATTGTTATTTAATATTGTAAGAGAGTTTTTTGAAAAGTTAGTTTAATAAATTTCCCCATTGATCTTTATGATATTTATTGAATTCCTAATATTCATACTGTAGCACTCTACTTTCTTTTGTCGTACATTTTCCTAATATAGCTCTCCTCATTTTTCATATTTAACATTTCAGTCTCTCTTATAAATTTGTCTCTCGTAAGCATTTAATTTCTCTACTTTGATCCGAGAGCCTTTGACTTTCAATTGAGGGATTCAATCAATTTAATGTTGTTATTATGATCATTTAGTTTTAAGCTTTCTTCTTTTCCTTTCATTGTTCATTGATAGCTCTTTTTCTTTGTTTTAATATGTGAATTATTTTCTTTGTTTTTGTTGCTGGTTGTTTTGCCTAAATTAATGAGTATTTTTGAAGGACTATATCCTAATAGTAATTCTAATAGGTCCCTTTAAGTTGTTCAGAAGCCCACCTTAACTTGCACTTATCTAAATATCAAAGACCCGAAATGAAATGCTCACTTGTGGTGCTCTTTATGTGAGACGAATAGTTTACTACACCTTTAGCTTCCTTCATCTGTTAATCTGCTCGAAGTTTTACATCAAGAATACTGTATTTGCTTCATGACATGGAGCCAAACTGTGCCATAAGATGAAGTTTTCAACAGTTTCTTAACCCACATTTTTCTTCCTTATAATGAGTGTCATTTCTTCCCAGATTCCAACTTTTAGTTTTTTAAAGTTGCTCTTTTGTTTTTCCCACGTCTTGGAAGACATTCTATAAGAAATTAGGAAAATCTACATTGGAGACTGCTAGTGAGAGTCCATTTCCCATTTCCAACCAGATATCTGCTTCGACCTCCTCTACTCTCTTCAAATTTCCCTTCGATCTCATTCTTAGCAGATAAACTCATCTCCTATTTCACAGAGAAACGAGAAATCATCAGACAGGAATGCTTGCTCTTTCCTGTGACCACATTGATTTTTTTGTCTTTTTATGGTTCCTTTTTATGGTTACTTATCACCCTTGTAATAAAGTTATGTTTTGTTTGTATTTATCTTCTGCAAAAAAAAAAAAAAAATCAAAGGGTGAGTTCCTACTGGTATATATATGTATTATTATATATAATAAAACAATATATTTTGACTCCCATTCCCAAATAAAATAATTCAGGGCATTTGGTACTTCTGACTTGGCTTATATAATCCCATCATCTTTAAAATGAAAAGTAAATAATTCAAGTGTGAACACTGCTTGGATATTAGATAAGGTTAAGCAATTACCTTTTTTTTTGGTGTGATTATGCTATCGCTGTTATGTTTGCCTTAAAAATCCTTATCTTGTTAAATATACATATTAAAATGCCTATTAATGAAAGTATATGGCTTTGGATTTGCTTCTAAATAATCCAGTGTTGGGGAGAATGGGTTAGAACATAGAAGAAACAAGATTCAACTTGGCTGATAATTGTTGAAACTGAGTGATAGATGTGAGTTCATTATGCTATTTTCTCTTCTTTTGTATATATTTGAAATTTCCCATAATGGTAAGTTAAAAATAATCACCTTAACAACATTTTAAACTGTTATACTTCTATAATTACGTAAACCCGTATGAAACCGATTTGAGCAATCCCCACCAGTCCTTTTCTGCTACAACTTCTCCTTTTATAATTTTCTAATCATTTGGTGAACAAGTTCATTTCTTTGGGTAATCTTTTTCAGAAATTATTGTCAGGGGTATGTTTTCAGAAAGGCTGAATAGGAGCCATTTATGAAAGCTAAATATGAGAATACATCTCTTGTCTTCGTCATTTGACCTTGATATTCTCGAACCCAGGAAAATTTTACACTGGCATCTCGCTTACTTGTATCAAGTACTGTGACTTGATATAAAATCTCCTCTGATTTAGACGTAACAGGGACCAGCTCTGATGATTGCTTAGAATAGTGGTACGCACTCAGGTTTGCAAAGTCAAGTCTTGTGAACCACAAAAGTGTAAGCACGGTGACCTTGAGGAGTTGGGGGCATTAGGAGGTGCATTTATTCCTGTTTCTAGCCTCTGCTTGGTGTACTACAACAAGTTGACAGTTTTGTTTTTCTTTTTTTTTTTTTTTTTGAGGAAGAGTAGCCCTGAGCTAACATCTGCCACCAATCCTCCTCTCTTTGCTGAGGAGGACTGGCCCTGAGCTAATATTCATGCCTATCTTCCTCTACTTTATATGTGGGATGCCTGCCACAGCATGGCTTGATAAGCAGTATGTAGGTCTGCGCCTGGGATCTGAACCACGAACCCTAGGCCATTAAAGCAGAATGTGCGAAATTAACCACTATACCACCGGACCTCACCTATAAGTTGACACTTTTTTCCTGTGATATTATTAAGACTTTCTTCTGCTGACCCACAAATTCTAAAACTTTCATTGACTGGACCAACACAAAGAGTGGGACAGTTTTGCGAGGAGCATCATTAGCAAATTATACTTCTTCATCATCTCATTCTATAAAATCTTAGAAATTGTAGGGTTTTTATTTTTTCTCACTGTCCTACATTAGTTTTGATTTTCTAAGGAAAAGTTACAGAAGTTACAGGTGTTACGTGTGTGTATATTGTTAGTGGTGGCATTATGAATTCAACACGAAAATTTGTGTTGAGTCCTACTGCGTCCAAACATCCATTGATCCATTCATGTATTCAAACAAGTTTGTTGAGTGTTCAGCTAACTCTTGGCGATGTGCTCAGCTTAGCGGTATTCTTCATCCCTGCCTTCATGAATTTCCATCTCATTGCCAGTGGTTCCTTTGGGGGAAGATGAGAGGATAAACACCTGGCCTTAGAGTTCAGGAAGAAATTAAGGTCCATCCCTCATATGTCCAGAGAGGGAAACCCAAGCACTTCCCTCCTTGCTTAGGTATGATAAATGACCTAGACCAATTTTTAATAGGGGATTCATGGCCCGCTAATAGATTTTAAGAGGGTCCATATAGCCAATTAGTGCATTGAGTACTCTTCTTGGGAGATAATCTATCCAAAGATTTCTTCAGAGTCTCAAAATAGCCAGTGATATTCAAATGGTTAAGAGCCACTGCCTTGCCAGTCTGTGTTCATAATGCATGAATAAAGACAATTCATTAATGATAATATATAAATTCCTTTTATCCACACTTCATGGGGGAATTCTGGGAGACTGCTAATGTGTTCTAGTAGCAGAATACAAGGAGATCCATTTAGAATGATGGGTGGTTTAGTAAGACAAGGATTTGTAATCCATCCTTCCTTGGCATGGCTCATTTTCTTCTGAGGTTTGCAATTAACTATTAGAATTATTGATACTCATAGAACATGAAAGAAATTATGCTTCTTAAAAAAAAGAAGAGGGTTTTTTTGTTTGAAATGTTGATAGCCTGGGGTTAGTGCAATGGTCCCAGAGGACAATAGCTTAGGAGTTTTTCTCTTTTTAAGTTTAATACAGAACATTTATTTGTTATTTAGTTTCTTGAGCTATGGCTTGGCATTATACAAACAAGTCTCAGGCCATAAAGAGCCTTACACATTGAAATCTGATGCCTTTGTCTCCAAATATTTTAATGACCACAAACATGTTTTTAAAATAAACCTTAAATGCATGTTTGAAACTCTAAATTTTGTGTAATCTCAATACCACAAAATAGGTGACCTATATTGTGCAGACGTGGAAAAATCTAGTTGATATATAAACAATACTTTTGCACCATTAACAGCTTTATGATATGAAATACACACATTGCCTTAGAAATCCTGGTTTTGAGCCCCAAAAGTATCTTTGAAATATCATTCTATTACTGCAAATGAAAATTCACAGTACATAATTGAAAAAGTTTTTGAAAATATCAGCTGCCTGGCATTGAGCTATAACCCAAAGCATAAAAGTAAATATCCAGAAGTCCATACAGATAGAAATAAATGTTGCATAAATAAATAAACAAGGGACAAGAGAGAAATCTCCCATGCAGAAGAATTTCAAGTAATTTACCTAGACACTCTGCCCTTAAGGAGGGGAGCATAACTCCCCATTCAAGTATGGGGTCTGCATCGTGACTTTGTTTCCAAAGAGGACAGTATGGGGAAAGGGAAAATCAGAGTGACTTCACCGTGGAGGAGCCCGACCCTCCCCCAAACCCATGAACTCAGACTAATCATGAGAAAAACATCAGACAAATCTCAGTTGAGTCAAAATACCTGACCAGACTCCTCGGAACTATAAAAGTCATCAAAATCAAGGAAAGTCTGAGAAACTGTCACAGCCAAGAGAAGCCTAAGGAGACATATGACTAAATGTAATATGGGGTCCTGGCTGGGATCCCAGAACTGAAAAAGGACATTAGATAAAAACTAAGGAAATCTGAGCAAAGTATGGATTAGTTAATAATAATGCATCAATATCGGTTCATTAATTGTGACAAAAGTACCATACTAATTTAAGATATTAGTGGTAGGAGAAACTGGGTGCAGGGCATATAGTACATTTTTTAATTTTTCTGTAAATCTAAAATTAGTTTGGAAAATAAAGTTTATTTTTAAAAATGTCATCTCCCTAAATACTTTGGATAAAAGAAATGTAAACAAACTTCGGATCACATACAAAACAAAGACATCCTATTAGTCTCCAGAAGTGCTTTCTGCAGAATCAACAAAAGCTTTTAAATTGTCAGTGGTGCTCCCTCCCCTCCAAATCTCTTCCCAAATATCAAACGATTATTCCCCAAGTAATTTTGGTGTTTTGCTGAGGAAGATTGGCTCTAAGCTAACATCTGTGCCAATCTTCTTCTATTTTGTATGTGGGTTGCTGCTGCAGCAAGGCCACTGATGAGTGGTGTAGGTCAGAGCCCAGGAATTGAACCTAGGCCACTAAGCAGAGTGTGCCAAACTTAACCACCAGGCCATGAGGCAAGCCCCAATCACCAAGTAATTTTAATTTCAAATAAGATAGAAGGTTTTTAATAAATACATATGCACATCATTCTCCCTATACATAATTTACTAAAATCTTCCAGAGTCTGGATAGCAATTTCACACCTGTACTTACCGACCCCACATTGGATGTCAGGCACTGCTGCCAATCTAGCCAGCTCTGTTGGTGAGCCCAACCCATCCAGCTCCCAACCCCAGCAGTGTTGAAAACTTCAGGCAATGATTTGTCTAGTGTGTCTACATAATCATGAAACAGGGACATTTCCTGAACAGCAACCAAAACCCTACAGTATGAATAATCATGGCATTAATTTGAATTAAGCATTTCCAAATATATTTTTCCAGAAAGAACAGAACGGGTAGAGAATTCCAATTGTTCAAAGTCCAAAACAAGCCCAATCTGGAAGCATTCAGAGATCCAAACTGAACATCATTACTAGAATTTTCAGGTGGGAGCATTACTGTGCTCATTTGGAGGCATTTGCTTGTTCTAAGAACATCATTTTAAGCTTAGCTGAACAACGGTAGAAAAGAGAGGGCGACCATTCCTGAAAGGCAACCTCATAGTGGGATAATTCGCTGCTGTTTTAGGTTGCTTAAAGACATACGTGACTTAGTTTAAACCTAACTCTAATGCTTTCATAATCTATGACCAAATCCCAAGAAAAAGAATAGCTTTTGATATTTTTTTCCATTGATTTTCTTGGAGATAGCAAATTCTTTTTAAGAAATCATAGGAGTCATTCTCATAAGAGTTTGTAAGGCCGGCACCCACTACCAACAGTTAATAACTTATTTCTTGTCTCTTGACTTCAGTGTCCAGAGGTCTGAGCTAAGTTTCTCCATTAGCAAATGTTGTGAATGAAGTGCTCATAAACATGGTCAATTTGGCCTCTTGTCACCACATGGTCTAAGTCACAAAAAGATAGTCATCTCATCTGTTAGGAGTTTTACTAAAGCAACCTTAGATGTGCAACACTGTTTCCTACTGAGGGAGCAATCTACCTCTTCAACACATTAATTCGTTAAGCTGAAATAACATCTCATTTTCACAAGATTAGGGAGTGTAAGTTATAGGAGTCTATCAGGATACAAACTGCTCTGTTCTCCAACTTACTTGGCTGAGTTTCATTTTTATTTTCTCTCCATTAACCATTTGAGCATCTGAGCATCTCTCTTTGATTAGCTATTAAGACCAGGAGGCAAAGAGAGACAGGAGGGAAGAAAGAGGAAGAGAAAGAGGACAGGAAAAGTAAGGGAGGGAAGAGGGCGGAAGGGTGGGCAGAGAGGGGCAAGGGGGAAGCACAGGATACTGAAGGCAAGAGGGCCGGAGGAATCGTTGCACAAGAACTGCAGGATGAACTTCTTAGCAAACTTATTTATTCAAATCAAAAGTGAATGTCCGTGCTCACAAGAATTGATCTATTTAAGCTTCATGAATCAACATGGTATCATTTACTCATATGGCATAAATTCATTAAAAAAAATGATGATACTGCCAAATCCTGCGTTCAGACTTCAGATGCAAATACTTCAGACTGCAAATATTCTACCCAAGGCTGACCACTTACTTAGTTTCTATTCAAAAACATATGGTCACCATATATATATATATATATATATTACCCTTTTTAGGGAGAAAGTGGAAGGAGAATCCTTGCCTCTAAAAATTAGCTTTATAATTTAGAGAACTCGACCACACAATAGATGATAGAATATCAAATAAAGATTCATCAGGGATCACATGAAATCTTTTGATTCCCCTTTCTTCAAAACTTCCATCAATGAACTTGGTCAACAAACCCATCCTTGCCAAGTTCACAAATTCTATGAAGCTAAATGATGAGAGCATGTGAGAGTTTTCAGACAAGTTCTAGAATCTGAAATTCTAAAGTCTTTATATTATTATTTCCCTGTCTTTTAAATTAAAACACCAAATGCACTTTTCTGAGGAGTGACAATTTCTTGGCTACTCTTAGCAAAATTTCAAAGACCCAACCCAAAACCTTTAGCCATGGACAATCTAGCTTCTTTTGAAGGGCATTTTCACTTTATTAGCCATCCAAAGAAAGCTAAATATTTATGTTTCTGTGCCTTTGTCTACTTTTTTAATAACCAAAGTCCATGCCACATCAGGCAGACATTCTTCTAAAATCAGTTTGCTCAGCCACAGGACAACAACACCATAAAAAAAATCAAGAGACTTTGCTCCAATTAAAAACTTCACGGTAAGACTTTTCCTGTGGGCACGTGTATGTTGTCACGGCCCAGACTGTACTCAACAAAAGCTTGATGTTTCCTTTGCTATAAATCCATTCCATGTGTGAGTGAAAGAAATGAGCTACAGAGTGGAGAGGAACGAGAGCTGAGGCTGCGAAACTCATAATCCCATTTTTAAGTGGGATCAATGAGACCAAAGGCTCCGTTCAGAGTTGCAAGTGGGAGGCACCATCTGGCCAACTGTGCCCTCCTATCATAGGCGGAATAGGACCAAGAGAAGCTCATATTTAGAATTAAGTGTAAAAGTGACTTAAGAGTAACAAATTATTACTAGGATGAAAATATAGTAACTCTTTTCTTGCCCTCCTCATAATTCCTTAAATAATCTGATGATCTCAATATTCTTTCTGTAGTCCACCAATGTATCAGAGCAAGGCCATATGTGTACACACACAGACCCTCACCAACACCACACACATAGGCAACTTCTAATTCTCCAGGCTCCCTGGAAGCTCCTCAATCGTCCTGCCTGAGGATGAGCTGCTATAGCAGTGAGGAAGGGGGGGTGGTTTCACTGACAACAGGCCAGGCTAGATTTATACGTGACGGTGTCAAGTCAAAATGACAAGCTTCTTAAATAAACATCGTAGGTAAATGTTTAATTAGTACCTTCTAATTTTTTTCATTCCGATGCTACACTAGTACTCTCCGCAGGTCCCTCATTTTTAATAAGCTGAGCAAAGTTTTAAGATGACTGCAGAGATTGGTTGAGTTTTTATGACTTATCTAGTCTAGTCCTAAACATACACACACACACACTCACTCACTCTCTCACACACACACACATTTAACCCTTTGAGCATCTGAGCATCTCTCTCTGATCAGTGTCAATCTCTCTGCTCATTTGCAGTAGCTTTCTTGTTCCCATTACATGATTTCCTACCTCATCCCCATTGCCAATCTTTCATTACTTTTATCTCTGCCCTTTACTCTTCTTGTGTTAACAGTTTTTACTTTAATTTTAGTCGCTTTTTTCTTCATTTTAATCCACTTCGATTCCTTTCAGAGATGGGCGTGATATGCATATGTTCCTGTGTGCTTCAGCAAAGTGATGCAAACAGGGAAGAACAAATATACAGCATCTTGTTCTAAACAAACCCTAGTGCAGGCAAGTCTGGTCTCTCCTTTCATAATTTATTCTAAGATTTAGTAACCCTCCAAGAACTGAAAATTCTTTTTTACACAGTTTTATTATGACAAAATGAAACTTTTGTAAACAGAATCATCTTTTATGTGCACTGGGGACAGACCCACCAAGGTTACGGGAGGAACTAGAGAGCATTTAGATATTGATGACAACCCCCTAT
This sequence comes from Equus quagga, assembly GCF_021613505.1. Classification (NCBI taxonomy): domain Eukaryota; kingdom Metazoa; phylum Chordata; class Mammalia; order Perissodactyla; family Equidae; genus Equus; species Equus quagga. The sequence continues at coordinate 42,427,872 of NC_060283.1, read as the reverse complement.
GGAAACAGATTCTTAGTTTCAAATGTTTGCACAGAGGATTATCTTAAAGGTCACACGGCTATAATGTGACTGTACTATTCAGGGGTCTTCAACTGTAAACAATAACAATTAATTCCAACCAAATGTGGCACAGCATTATAATTGTCCCCTAGAATCCATTGTCCCCTTCTTGCTTTTGCAATAGAAGCTTTCCCTTTCCCGAATTGTATTAAGCATCTCACCTAATGGCTCTATTTCCTACCCTCTCTTATAGCTAAGAGTGGTCATGTGATGAAATTCTCTAAAATCAAATGCAAGCAAAAATTGTTTTTGCAACTTCTACATCCTTTCTCTCAAAAGGAATTGTTTGCTGGCGCCAGCCCATTGGCATAGCGATTGTTTGCACACTCCACTTCAGTGGCCTGAGGTTCACAGGTTAAGATCCCAGGCATGGATAGAGCACTGCACATCAAGCCATGCTGTAGTGGCATCCCGCATGAAATAGTGGGAGATTGGCATAGATGTTGGCTCAGTGACAATCTTTCTCAAGCAAAAAGAGGAAGGTTGGCAACAGATGTTAGCTCAGGGCCAATCTTCCTCACAAAAAAAAAAAAAAAAGAGAAAGAAATTGCTTGCCCTCCACTCTTCTCTTCCACAGGGTGGAATGTGGATATTGTGCTGGTGATCCAGCTTCAAATATGAAGACCAGAACAACACCCTAGAGATGTGAAGATCAAGATAGAAGGAATCTGATTCCCTGCAAGACGTTTGGGAGATGAGTTGCCTGACAGTTCTGAATTACACTCATCTCAACTCTTACATGACAGAAAAGTGATTTATTTGTGAGATTCTTTGCTATAATAGCTTAATTTGTAAATATGCAATATACTAATTTAATCAGACATAGACTTATTGGAATTATATTGAATGGCTCACAAAATGATTAGCAATGTTCAAAACCAGGCTTGGAAAATAGTCAGTGAACAAAGGATGCAGGACACGGCCAAAATCCTACCACAGGCCTCTGATGTCATTCCTCTCTTGTGAATGCCTGAGTCTGCGGCAGCCAACCACATATAACCCTTTGAATAGCCTCAATTTTTCAGTCATTATTTTATGATTCAAAGTTTAGTTACTGGGCAGACAAAAATGGCAAATGTCCCCCACAGTCTACCTTTGGACATGGAATAGTCCTACACATCCTTTTCCTCGTTCTTACACTTAAAAAAAGAAATTCTCATACTAAAATTCAGCTATTGTTCATATAACTGAAAATATACTCACACTTTCTTCCCAAGGAGAGGATGATAAAGGTTCATAAGCCTCTGCATCCTGTTCACAGTCCAGCATCCTCTTCAGCTTCTGAGGCGATGTCCATTCCTCTTCTAGTTATAAGGCAATTCCATGATGATAGTGTGCACTTTGAACAAAATAGTAGCATTATTCAAGAGTAAATCCAGTATTAATAGTAAGGGAGAAGGAGTCAAAATAGAAGGGAAATTAATGAAATGTACAAATATATACTTAACACACTAAGGAAGGAAATATGAATTAATGTTTCCGTCCTCACGTCTGCAATTATCATAATCCACAGTTGGTTATAAAAATTTCCATCCTCCAGTACCCATCGCACATTCCCATTGACATGAAATGTGTTTCTGCTGGTCAAGATGTTTACCTGGGACAAAGCCAAATGGTGTACATAACTCCAAGAAAAGGGAGTCATTCATACTGCTATCTTTGTCAGCACAGAAAAAAAATTACCAAATCAGTAGCTTTATGCGAGGTCCCAAGGGCTCTATTGATTTGTTCTAATAAGGAGACCACATACGGAGCAGCAGTTTTAATTGGTGTCAATTCCTGATTAAATTTACAATTACTAATGGGCTCTGCAAGGCCAATCCATCTTCCCCATTGGTCAAGCTGGAAAGTTCAATGGACACATGGCTGTAATTACCACCCATGCAGATTTCATGCCTTGCATCACGTGGCTTCCCTCAGCATCTATCTCATAATACTTATTCCCATTACAAATGTTTATTTTTTCTTCTATTTTTGATGTAATTTTAAAGTTACATACAAGTTTCAAGAATAGCACAAAAGTCCTCTATGCCCTTCACCCAGAGTCATTTTATCCTTTCTTCTCTTTTTTCCTTCTCCACTATCGCTCTCCCATTTTCTTTCTTCTTCTTCTTATTTTCTCTCTCTCACTATTATTTTTTCTGAACTATTTAAGAGCAAATAGCACACGTGATGCTCCTTTACCCCAAACACTATAGCATACATTTTCTTAAAACATAGAATTCTCTTGAATATCCTTAGGATAATTATGAAAATCAAGAAATTAACAGGGATGATACATTATCTAATTCCACAGACCTCACTCAGATGTTGCCAGTTTTATAGTGATGACCTCCATGGTGAAAACAACAGCAACAAAGAACAATAGAGCAGATCAGTTATTTCACAGACTGCCCCTCAATTTGTGTTTGTTTGATGCTTCCTTATGGGTGGATTCAAGTTACGCCTCTTTGGCAGGAAAGCAATAGAAATGAGACTGCCTTCTTAGTGCATAACATCAGAAAGCATGTGCTGTCGATTAATCCGATTACTAGCAATGTTAATTTTGACTGGTGATAACATACAGTCTATCCTGGAGAATGTTCTACGTGCACTTTGGAAGAATGTGTGTTCTGTTGCTTTGGGATGGAATGTTCTGTAAATGTCTGTTGAGTCCATCTGATCTAATGTGTAGTTTAAGTCCAATGTTTCCATATTGATTACCTGTCTGGATGATTGATCCATTGTTGAAAGTGGATATTGAAGTCCCCTATTATTGTATTGCTGTCTATTTCTCCTTTCAGGTCTGATTTGCTTTATATATTTAGGTGCTTCTAGATTGGCTGCAATAATATTTACAAACGCTATGTCCTCTTGTTGGATTGATCTCTTTATCATTTTGTACTGACCTTCTTTGTCTCTTATTACAGTCTGTGGCTTGAAGTCTGTTTTGTCTAACATAGATATAGAAATCTCTGCTTTCTTTTGATTTCCTTTTGCATAGAATATCTTTTTTTATCCCTTCGCTTTCAGTCTGTATCTCTTTGAATTCACAGCAAGCATATTTTCTTTTCCATCACTGAGGATACAAACATTAGCTTCTTTAAAATACTTGTATACTAATTTTAAAATCTGGATAACGTCATATTTGGTCTACATTGTTTTTTTCTCTTGAGAATGGGTTCTATTTCCTTAGTTCTTCATATGTCAGATGATTTTGGATTGTATTCTGGACATTATTAATGTTAAACTGAGGAGATTCTAGATTCAGTTATTTTTTTGCTGATGAGTGTTGATTTTAAGTTTTGCTGGTTTTGTTTGTTTGTTTTAGTAGGTATTTAACTTGGTTGGAATTAAACTGCAAATGCGTTCCTGGGAGTCAGCTCCAATCTTAGATAATAATTTTTGTGGTTTTTCTTTTTAGCTAAGCTCTCTTGAGCGTGCTTCAACCATTCATGGCTCATAAGTCATCCCGAGATGGAGGCAGACATAAATGAAATGTTCCCTCTCTGGCTCTCTCTCATTAGGAAATATCTCTTCTTCTCTAGTGGCTATGTGTTCCAATCTAAATCCTCGTTTCTCTAACCAAAAAGACTAGTTTTCCACCAGTGTCATATCAACTGCACCTGCCCTAGGCTGAAAGAAGAAACACAGAGAACTCACCCTCTACAGCTCTTGCTCCCAAGCTGGACTTCATAAAATATGCCTGCTTCTGTTCTCTCTCTCGTAAGTAACTTTTGTATATTTTCAGAGTTTATAGCTTTTAACTGTAGAAGAGTTTGTCTGATTGGAGCTTCCTTAGTCAGTGAAAGTGGAAACAATAAGTTATACTTTTAAATACAATTTCTGTTCCCTGGTTGTTGTTTTAAAATCTTCTTCTTCTGGGGCCGGCCTGGTGGCGCTGTTGTTGAGTTCTCACGTTCCACTTCTTAGCAGCCCGGGGTTCGCCAGTTCGGATCCCAGGTGCGGACAAGGAACCACTTGGCAAAAGCCATGCTGTGGTAGGCATCCCACATATAAAGTAGAGGAAGATGGGCATGGATGTTAGCTCAGGACCAGTCTTCCTCAGCAAAAGGAGGAGGAATGGCAGTAGTTAGCTCAGGGCTAATTTTCCTCAAAAAAAAAAAATCTTCTTCAGGACTCTGATTATACATATGTTATTTCTTCTTTGCTTGTTTTTCATTTGAACCATTTTCTTTCTGACTTTTTTACTATTTTCTGTATCTGATTTTCATTATCTTCTCTGTTTTCCTTAAATGCCCCTTACACTGTTTTCAATTGCACTTATTCTCCCTTAGGCAACTTGTAATTTAATCTTCATATTCTTGTTTTATTGGGAGACTGTTCCTTAGTTGAATTGTTTGGGTTTTAATTTTCCAGGTTTTTTAGAAAATTACTCATGGGCACATAGGTAGATGATAGATAGATAGATAGATAGATAGATAGATAGATAGATAGATAGATGATAGACTGTACCTCTCTGTATTCTATGCACAGGGCTGGTGGTTGCGTGGTTTATGAGATTCCAGGTTCAAAATCATATCCTCAGTCATTGTAGCAAAGAATGCTTCTTTCCTGATTTGGGGGTGAGGGGCTCATGTGCGAAAGAAGATATGAGAAAGAGCTTTGTATTCCTTCTTACTTTTATTTTATAATCTTTAAAAATACTGAACTTTCTCCTCTTGCTTATTTTTCCCTTTTCTGCTCAGTTTCCAAAAGGCATCTCTTCACTCCCTCTAACCATATTTTTCCTATGAAACATAACTTTCCCAAGGCTGACACCATAGATCATGAATGCACTTTTAGCCTTTTCCCTGTAGACCGCGCTCTAAAACAATATACAGTTTCAGTATTTTTGCTTCTGTGTAGACTTTCTTTTCGGTATTGTTTTTCAATCACTTTAGGCTTGCCACAAACTTGCCTATGCTCTCTTTAACGTAGCTTTTCCAGAACTGTCTTTGTGTTACCCAAATTGTGTGGTAGGAAAAGTAGGAGATAGCTTGCTAGGATTTGGTGTTTATTTATCTGCTTACAAGTATTTTGAAATTTGGATGATCTCTGTTTTCTAGTTATGCTGTGGGTATGGGTTTTATACAGTTTTTTGTTTATTTATTTCAGAAGTTAAGACCGCTAGATCTATGTGCCTACCACCACCTCCACTACTCAGAATTTTGTATTTACTATGTTGGTAAGAAATGAGTGCCTTTGCTACAAATATAATACTCTGTATATCACCAAATGAGTGTGAAAATTCTCATTTGCTGAATATTTGTATATCTACCTTTAGCAATGAGGGAAAGAACTTTAGGATGAGCCCAGAGATGGACCTACTGTGAGACAGACTCAAGTCAAATTTCCACTTATCACTTGACACTTTAAACTTCAACTCTGACTGAAGTTTCTTTCTGGGTCTCTCTGATATTGTGATAAATAAGCCCCAAACCTCTGAGTGTTATCTTGTTAGATGTCTGCAAGTCCCTTTAAAGAAGACTGAATGAAGTTCATACACACACGCACATGATGGTATTGTGAGGTTCTTCTTTATGGGTCCCTAGGCATCTACTTTACTAAAGCTTCAGATCTGTGAACTGACTCATATCTGAGAATTGATCAAAGAGCTGTGTCTCTCAAAGAGCCCTCAAAATTTTTTCTTTGTTTGGATTTTGTTTAAGTTAAACAAATCAAACAGCTACTTACTGAGCTATGGCTACTTCAGTCCCTGAGACTCTGTGAACAGAAATTCATAATTAAAGTTCATCCTGAGTCAGGACATTTAGTTCACCACCCTGATCCTAATGTGTGAGTGCCTTTTCTACTGTGCTTCTAATGATCAGATCCTATTCATTGGTGTCTTACATCTTACACACTTTCACAGCATTGAAATCAGAGAGCCCATAGTGTCATCAGCTTACCTCTGTACCACTAAAATATTTTTCAGAAATGCTAGTGCTTCCCTCACAAATGACTGTTTTTTTTAAGGCCTTAGGAAAGGCATGTCTTCTCTGCCTTCCCATGGATTATAGACGGAAGGTGAGTGGTGAATGGATCACACACAATAAATTCACGCCAGCGTGTCTCCCTCCTTGTTACATAGAAGACTTTACGGCATCTCAAATTACATTTAAAATCATTTCCACTGCTCTGGCATATTGAATCCAGAATCTCTTGTGCCTTCCAGATTTTAAAATAAATTAATCTGATCTATATTTATATTCTTCCCTAATTGTTCTAGAATCTTTGGAATCCGTTCTCACACGTACTGCTCACATTTGTTTTTTGCTGATACAAATTAACAAAGAATGTACTGCTGTTTGTGTGTGAGACTTCTTCAGACCCATAGGCATCCTGCAATCTGACTCTACCTACGGGTCTGGACAAAACAAGAGGTGAGAGGGAAGGGAATGGGGAAAATGGAGGTTCTTTTGCAAAACAGGCAAGGGAAACATGGTGTCTTTAAGCCAAGCTGGAACAGTACCTTTAGACAAAGAAAACTAGCTTGTTTCAGTCTCAGCAGGCTATGGAGACTGGAGAGCTCCAGTTCTTCCAAATGCTACAACGTGAAATAACCATTCCAGTCCCGAGAAGCCCATTCTTTCTCAATCAATGCTCCAAGAGATTGGTAAACATTGTATACTTAACTGATGCTGCAGTTTGGCAAAGCACAGAGTCTTCGCATTTGCTTTTCAGCTCACAGCACTGCAGGTATAAAATGTTTAAAGCAGGTTATTTTAGCAGTCATAGACAGTTCTTGGTTTTCAGTTTGTGCCTTGAGACAAGAATATAGTGATTTGAGTTTATTATTCTTTTTTAAGTTACCCAGTATTGTTAGATTTGAACCCCCAAGCCTGCATTCTTTGAATAATGCGTGTTCTGTATAGTATTCAAGGACAGTAGTCACTTAGTGGCCTTCAGTGGGTACTCCATCCCAGGCCACAACAGGGAATAATTTAACAAACCATGTTGCAGCTATATATCATAGGTTGCAGATTGCTACCCTGTAGTATACCAAAAGACACCAGATTTCCATTGCCTTAAGTTCTATGCAGGCCAGATAACGATTTGAGATTCTCATGAACTCTACAGAGAAACACAATTCAGTCCTTTAATAGTCTCTGTACTATATATCAAGGTTTTTTGCTACAAAAAATAGAAACAAGCACTAATTCAAGCAGAAATGACTTGTTGGAAGGATATTGAGGAACTCACATGTGGTCAACTGCTTTAATGTTCTCAATTTCTCACCCTTCCCTTAGACTTTGCAGTATCCACTCCCTGTGACTTTGCAGTTCCTTGCACTAGAGGCAGTGCATATTTTCCCACCCTATTGATGTTGGGCTTAACTATGTGATTTGCACTGGCCAATGGGATGTTAGCAGATACTTGCAATGTGCTTGCTCATTTGGGCCTGCTGTCATGCATTCTTGCCTTTTACCATCAGGACATGCCTCCAATAGGTGCCGGTCCGTGGAAGACCAAGAAAATGTGGAACAGACCTGGCTTACCCGTAGCTTGGAGTTGAGCCCAATTAAGTCCAGCCTAGAAGGGCCAATCTCCTTTTAAACTGTATTCACAGGAGTTAGAAACAAATATTCAAGGTGAATGTCGTTGAGCTTTTTTTAGGTGGAGAATTGTCATGCAGAATTATTGTGGAAATAGCTGATAGATACATCATAGAATCATTAGAATGACTAGAGAGCCAAGCTTGGGAATACAGACAAAAGCCAAAGGAATCTAGGAATGGCTAAGACTCCAGCACAGAAATAGTCTATTTACGATGCTACTAGAGGTGCTATTACCACTGGAGACTGGCTACTGTTCTACCATATTCCGCAATCCCCAGGCACACACTGGAAGTCCACAATGACTTCATTCCTAACACAGCCCCAGAAAATAATCTCCAGTGACCTCTTCTCACTCACCGTTCTTCCATATTCAAAACCCAGGCTGGAGCGTTTAATCAGCCAGCCAAGGTCACATGCCTCCACTCCAACAGCAGGAAGTTGGGAGAAGGAATAACTCCCTCCCTGTGGGTTGTACAAATCTTCTGATTCCTGCCAAATATAAAAGGTATTTAAATTCTAGGTAGCAAAAACATGACAAACGTCCATTACATGTCTTTTTGCCTGAAAGGCAATGGGAATACAATGGAACTCACAGTTCTATTTTCAAGCCGGAGCTTATCTAAACACAACAGCGACAGTAATAGCTAAGATGTATTAAGTATGTGCCAAACACTGTGCTAAAAGCTTGATCTACACTTTTATTACGGATAATATATCCCTTCTATAGAAATGAGAAAAATGAAGTTTAAGAAGCTTAGGTAAGCTGCTCAGATTCACACAGCTCGTAAATGTGGTAAAGTCAAGAGATAAATCAGGCTGGCCAGATTACAGAACCCTGACTCGTGAACACTGTGTTGCACTACTTCTCAAGTATTAAAGGATCATTTCCAGGAAACAATGAGCTCCCTATTTTTTTTTAAGACTAACAGAATTGGTGACTCCACAAGCATCATCAATATCCTACCTTAGGTCTTCATTCCACAGCTAATTATTAATTTTTAATCGCCTTCATGCTATATTTTAAGCCAAGTTCTTTTTTTCCTGCTTGCAGAGGAAATGGGAAATAACTGGTCTTTCCCAAGTATCTGAAAATCTATTATTAAGCTTTCTATCTGCTTCTCCCATCCACGTTCTCACCACTTTTGTCTTTTGATGAAGTATCTACTTTTTCCTTATTTTGTTTGCTTCATTTAATTTGGGGCGGTTAGTAAGTCTACAAAGTTTTTGAAGAAAGAGGAATCATTTTTCATTTTCCCTAAGTCCTGACTAACCAAGAAAGTTTCTTGAGGTTGATAGTGGGGGACGTGAAAGGGGAGGCAGAGGACGGGGTGAGGGGTGGGGCACACCCTATTGTTACTATTGCTGTCGTTAATAGAATCTCTGAGAGCTCTGACCATTACTTAAAATGTTTTCTCTACCCATGCCTTGGCAAACTTACAAAAACGTTGTCATGGTAGAGAGGAGGGTGGAGAAAGCATAGTGGACCAGATCCATATGGTTGAAATGCTTATTTGGCCATTAACTAGCTGTGTGTCATTGGCAATGCATTCAAATTGTCTGAGTTTTTATTCCATAGTTTACATACCAAGATAAAAAAGAAATAATACTGCATACAGCTCAGAGTCTAATGCAAAGTGAGTACTCAGTGTAGCAGCTATCATCAGTATTGCTGTCGCTTTGGTGTTATTACTGTTGCTGTTATTGTATTGATGGGGAAAATAGCTATGGATCTTCCAGACATACCCATTGGAATCCACTTCTTAGAGTTTCTTTTCTTGGACAACTAGCAATAAAAATATTGATATAAAAAAAGTTTCCACTTTTTTCAAGCAGTTAAGATTCCACTGAAGAATAGTAGTAATATTTATTCCTGAATTTTTAAATTCATTGTCCTATGAAATCGTTCCCAAGGACATTTTAGGAATTAGAGAAATATTAATGTGAACATTATTTAAGTTATCCATGCGGTAGTTCTCGTCTTACCACCAAATAAGTGAGTAGGTTGAAACCACTAGGAATCTAGTGAAAGCCAGGTCCAGGGTTTAAACATTTCTCATCTTCTCCCTACTTGCCTCATCTCCCTGGTGTTTCTGTCTTAAAGTGGAAGCTCTATTTTGAAGGATTTCTTGTCATGTAAGCACTGAAATATGGCCCAGATGAGGCAGAAATGAGTTCATAACACTTGGGCTAGAACATTTGGGGAGAAATCAGTGAGGAAACACCTACATGTGTCAGCCAGAAGCGCTTTCACATATATTATTTTCATTTTCTTCAGCACCTAAAGCATAAAAAATATGGCGGCTTTAGGACTTGAAGTCAGTGTGTTTCCTGCAACTTTATAAATTATCCTTCAGACAACACATCTTATTAAATAACAGAATTACTGAGTAAATAAGGACCCTGCTGACTCAAAGGATTTCATAGGTGGGGGAACATCGTGTCACATTGTGGCAGTATAGAAAGTTAACTTTATGTGAGGTTGGGATTCCTCCTCTTTAAGATATTACCTTACTCTTTGACTGCCAAGTCTCAAAAACGCAGGGAATTAGTGATGTCAGATTGAAGAACTGGGGAATGCTTTTCCTTTGAGTTTCATGACCTCTTCATCAGCTGCATAAGCAGGAAGTGAGATAATTTATATTCATGGAGAGAGACAGGATTTCATGCCATAGACAGGGAGAAAAATCACCATGGCCCGCTTACACTAATAAAGGGTACTAGCTGCCCTGAGCCATTTTGAAAGTAAGTAGGGTATAGATCTTTAACATTATAAGAACCAAAGTGTATCAAGTACTATAGTTAAGTAAAAAGTCACTAAGCAATATTAAAGTGTTCAGGTAGGATTGAGATGAGAACAAAAAGATAATTTTATTATTAAATCAGAAGTAAGCTAGTTAGCTGAAGAACTTCGAAAAGGGTCTAGGTGGTTCATGCTTAGGACCAAAAATAACCAGAGAGAGAGAATTACAAATAAAGTATTTTTTTTTTCCTGAGTAACATTTTCATTTGACTATATATTACTGTATATCTTTTACTTTTACTTTTTATATAAAGTGGTATATAGTAGAAAAGATGTTCTCAGATTCCATTTGTTTGTTTTCTTCTGTAATATAAGTAACAGGTGAATTTATGCACCAAACAAAATAAAGTTGTTTTCCTCCAACACACATTCCATTAGGCATCTGGAAAACATTTGAGGTCACACTTCACGATCCTCAGATGAAAGAATTGATATGAATGAGAAATGATGGTGCCCCTCCAAGGAATGAAAAGACTGGAAAATGAGTTTTTATCTTCTCTCCTAGATGCATTTTGCAGTCCTGACTGAAGGACAACAAATAGGGCTCAGGACTCAACAGCACAGGTCATACAGAAATGAGCTGGGCTTGGGCTTCTGCCATAGTCCAATAGTCACACTACACTGATACTTCAAGAGAGTCTTCTTGATGCTCACCTTACTCATGCATTTTACAGCCAGTTCTTCAGTACCACCTTCCCAGGAGGCAATTTTGGTGCTTCCATCACCATCTGGAATTACAGGCCTAGCTGTCAGTGACCTGGCAGTCCATTCTGTTATGACCAGATGTATCAGTCAAGTGTTCCATTGCACATGGAACAAGAGGATGCTGGGGTGGGAGTGTCCGTGACTACCCATCTTGGGACTCTTTCTTGCATACTCAATAAAGGAAGGTTATCAACCCTTGGGGCTGTCCATGGATAGAATTACATTAATTTAGATGGTAAATATTGTCTCTTCATTTTTTGCTAACTTCTTTGAAACTTAGCTATTTTATTTTCATCCTTATAATGTTGTTCTAGAAATTTCAGAAAATGAAGTGTTTTCTTCTACCTGCTTTTATTTTGATTCTCGTTTATATGCTCTCCCCTTTTCTCTTTGTTTTTTAGTCATATAATTTCAGCCAAACTGAGGGAACTCAGCCAGTTATGAATTCAGTTCTCCTTTACACTCTCCAAGACAATTGAAATTCCAACGCTTCAGAGTCATGTTTATTTTAAGGGATTTTCTGAGTAAACTCTCTTGTTGCTTAACTTGAATAAGAATATTGTGCTGTGGAATGGCCTTTGACTAACCTCTATCCAAATATTGGTCAACACATTATTATAAGATAGGGTATATGGAATGCATTGTAGAAGTTTGCATCACCAATATAACATGCAGATGAACCATTTGGTGGAAAAGGACAACTGGGCACAGAATTATCTGATTGTTAGTCAGTTACACTATGCAAGAGTCTGTAAAGAAAACTATGATCATGTGTTGCAAAGGGGCGTATTTTAAAGGTACTGCACAAAATGTACTGAGCGTACTAAAAATTATTCTGAGAAGAGGTCAGTAGGATTCATCAGGCTCCCAAAGGAGTCCATGGAACAAAAAAGATTAAGAATTCCTGCTGTAAATCACAGACACTGGTTTGTCCGACACTTTTCTTTGTGGGAGACAGTGGAATGGCTGGTGAGGCCAAGAACATACTTGGGTCAGGGTCAACATCATGATCATGTGACCAGTGCAGTTGTAGAGGACCCCATGCTCAGAAGGGGACCTTGTGCTGGGGCTTCATGCCCTGCAGTTGCCAACTTGAAATTCTTAATGATTTTATATTTGAATTTTAGTTATGTAAATGAAGCCCGCTGGGAGAACAGAGCATGTGCCAAGGACTTGGAACCTTAGTTCATACTGGGTCCATTTCCTACCATCTCCTTGCCTTCCTGCTTCCCTGAGACAGGTTTTTGTCCACCCATTCCCCTAACCCTATCCTGCCTTTTGAGCAAGGGGTATCAAAATTTTAAAATAAATATTTTATTTTAGAATAGTTTTATTCTTGCAGAAAAATTGTGAAGATGGTACAGGGAGCTCTCATATACCCAACATCTGGTTAAGATAAGTGGTGGAGTTGGGATTAGAACTCAAATGTGTGGGGTTCCAAGACTCATAGTCATATACTTTGATGGAACCATCATTTATTCCTGACCAGGGACATTGGGAGGATATGTCGTAAGCTGTCAGTTCTCACTGAAATTTCCATAACTCAGCTTCCTCCTCCACCTAAAACCACCTCATTGCCCTTCCCTTTCTTTCACTCCTGCCTGTGGAGGTTTTTGTTTTCCATAGTCACCTTCATGGCAGCACAGAATTCCAATATACGCAGTGGCCGGGTCCCTAAAAATGTGAACAGCAAACGTTGGATCTAAAGGTGAGGGTTGAATTCCCTAATCCCACTTTTTGGAGTTTCAGAAGTCTCCACTATCCTCTCAAAGAAGGAATGTGACAGGTCCCTTCAAAGCAGGGGCAGAGAACGTTCTAGCTCTGAATGAATCCTTATAGAGAAATGACCCAACCAGTTCCTTCCAACACCTTCTTCTCCCAGTCAAATTGGTTTTCTCTGGCAGGAAATTCCCCTTCTCCAGCTCTCCTAATTGTTGACGCTATCATTTATTTTATTACCTACCTACACCAATAGAGTTGGTCCTCAATCTCATATTTGTGCCTGGTTGACAGCCATCCTAATTAAAAAACCAAATCCAAACTCACCATAGTTGACAACCTCTCCTGAGCTCCCCTTAATGATCAGGAATAAGAAGCATGAACAAGGCTGTCCACAGAGGCCTAAAAGCCCTGCCTGGCCTGTCCCCCATCAAATCAGCAGCAGCCCCCCAACCATGTGTCACTGCCACACAAGAGAACAATGATTAAACAATTTGATTGAATCTCAGCTTGCCACCCATTCTGCTTCCAGTGTAGAAGAAGAGAGATTAATGATGTTCTACGGCTAGATTTGTTGGAAGGGAGGTAAAAAGCAACCCAAATTACAGCAGTGGAAATTGTTCTGCTATGCTAACTCTCCGTTTTTTCACCTGTTTCTGTGGTTGAGTAAGGCTGACCTCTCTCGTGGTCAGAAAAATAGCCAAGAGAGCTCAAGATGTGAATTTGAGCATTCTTCTTGGAGGTTTTCTTTGAAGTTTTTCTAGCATTTCATTATCCTCCAGGGCTCTGAAATCTCTCGTGTTTCTTGAAGCTGCCCTGAAGCTGGAATCCATTACGTATTTTTTTTTTTGGTTTGGTGGAAAATCATTTAATAACAGGTACCATTCAAAATTAAAACCACGTTTGCTAAGTCTTAAAACACCAGAGAAAAGCGAAGGTGTATAACCAAGTGAAGTTATTTCGATTAAATACCTTTCTCAAAATCATCCAATTTTTCTTTTCTATTTTAATGTTTCCAATCATTTCTTTTCCATTCTTCATACCTATCTTGCTGGGAGAGATATAGCCCGGATCAGATGAATGATGTGATTTCTGGGGAAGAAAAGGAGATATACAGCTTGGAACTCACACTTGGTAATCTTGGAATGAGGATCAGAAGACAGAGCTTTTTGGAAGAAAATGTTTGCTTTGCCTTGCTGTTTCCATAGGATACACGTGGCTAGACCTAGAGGACAGTGGCATAAGCTGGAACCACTTTAGGTCATACATTATGCTTAGTTGGGTGAGAGAAGAGTATCAAGCCACAAACATGATTTCGTAATAAGAGAAAATCTCTACATTATTCCTTTCTATGATATCTGTCTATTCAGCATGTCAAAGCACACATTCAGAATGTAAAAATAATGTAATCCATGCATTGTGTTAACACAGAATTTGCTAATATTAAAACAAATGCTTAGTCTAACATGTGGAGTAAAGACTTGTTTGTTCGTCTCAAATTTTCTTCTTGAAAATGTCCCAAAAGTGGCAAGAAAAATGAGAGAATGAGTATTAAAGTAAAATTCAAAATTCATGGTGAAACTGGAAAGAATTCATCTCAGTTCACTAGGAAGGAATAAAAACTTAAGAACTCACACACATATTTGGGCCCAGACAATCTGGTCCCAGAGTCCACACTCTTAACGACTGTACCAGCAAATCTCCAACTTTTCAGTCTCAGGACCTTGTCATACTTTAAAAGTTATTAAGGATCCCGAAGAACTTTTGTTTTGGGGGACTCTATCTATTAACACTTACCACGTTAGAAATAAATGCCAAGGGATTTAAAAATTATTAATTCATTTCAAATTAACAGTAATAGACCCATTAAATTCTAACATCAATAAGAAATTTTTAATGAGCTATTACTATATTTCCCAGATCAAGAAAATGACTAGTGAGAAGAGTGACATTATATTACATTTTTCAAATAGTTTAGTGTCTGGATTAATAGAAAAAAGCTGGATTCCAATATCTGCCTCTGCATTCAATCTGTTGAGATGTTATTTTGGTGGAAGTATATGAAGAAAATCTGGCCTTACACAATATGCAGTTGGAAAAGGAGCAGCATTTTAATATAAACCTTTTCAAATAATTGTGGAAATTCTTCTTTAATGCAAAAAACATGACAAAACTTGAAAAGTTATAGTTTCTTAAAGAATAGTTGCAGTGTGGAATACAAAACCACAACAATGAACTTTTCTTCCTCTATTCTATTAAAATCCATTGGTCTCACTTGTACTTTGAATGAGTCTTTTACCCATGCATGATTTTGCAACATCATACATTGATCATTTGGTTCACTGAATAATGCAGGTATTTTAAATGTTGACACATTTTGTTGTGCATCATTGGAAGATCATATTGTTAACATCACTACTGAACTCATAAGAAAAGTCCTTAAGTTTTGGGAAGATGTCAAGCTCAGAATGCTGAATAAAGTTTTTCCAAAATTCTAATTCTTTCTTGAAAGTTTGGTTTTTTTCCATTGGCAACAAACATTGTCACTTATCTTCGTTGATGTGACAGGCTCACTTGATTCATTTTCAGGAAAATATCTACCCAATTGCTCAAATCTGAATAACCTTAGTTTCTCTGTCAGTTATTCTTTTATGTGAAGATGGTATTCCACGAACAAGGAGCTCATTTTCTCTGAGACAACCATCATATTTTCATATTCATCAGAAGTGCCTTATGCGTAATTCCCATTTCGTTGCGCAGGCTATTATAAAGACATGTATTCAAGGGACAAGATTTTGTAAAATTAACAGCGATTTCCACTGTATTAGGAACATTCTTATAAAAAACTAAAACTGAGAATTTTTTTAAAGCATGATTTTGTGGCTGTGAAGACTACAAAGACCACCAGTACGTTCTGGTATTACTGTCTTAATTCATACTAAGGCACCAGCAGTTTAAATCACCATTACTTTTGTACCATTGGTACAAAAGTCAAAGCAATGTAAAAGTAAATAAGACTTTAGCATTGTTATCAAAATAGTTTTAATCTCACAGTCACTCTAAAAAAGTTCTTAGGGACTGCCAGGATTCTGCAAACCACACTCGGACACGTTATACTGTCAATAAAGTTAAAAATGAGTAAGTACAGTGTATATACAAAGATGGTACAAAAGAAAAGAAGGAACAAGTTATGGACTGAATGTTTGTGTCCTCCTCCCACCCCAAATTCATATGGTGAAGCCCTAATGCTCAATGTGATGGTATTTGAAGACGGGGCCTTTGGGAGGTGATTGGGGTTAGATGAAGTCATGAGGGTGGGGACACCATGATATGATTAGTGCCCTTATAAAAAGAGACATCAGAGAGATTGCTCACCCTCTCTCTCCCTCTCTCTCTTTCTCTCTCTCTCTCTCTGTGCCTTCACATCTTTTATGTCAAGATACAGTAAGAAGGTGGCCATCAGCAAAACAGGAAGAGAGTCCTCACTGGAACTCAACCATACTGGCACGCTGATCCCCACCTTCCAGCCTCCAGGACTGTGAGAAAATAGATTTCTGTTTCTGTTAAGGCATCCAGTCAATGGTGTTTTGTTATGGTAGCTCAAACTGATCAATACAAGCAGGAATAGAGAACAAAAATGGCAGATGAATACACAGTCATCAGAATTACACAGCCAAACAGCATATTAAAACTATAAGTAAACGCATTATCATGAACTTAATAAAAGAAAAACTTAAGCTATTGCCTCTATAAAACAAGATCTCAAAGCTGAGATAAAAGAGTTTAGGGAAAATATAGGAAGAGGAGGAAAAAAAAATGAAGTAAAATTCAAGAAAAAGAAGAACAAAATTAATCCTAAAACGAAGTCCAGTCTATAGCAACATGAAGGAAATTACAGTAGAACATGGAGAACATGGGACTGGGAAAAAACAAGTAAAACAAAATTAAGATGGAGACAACGTTTAAAAAGTTTAATTGGTGTTCCCAAAGAAGAGAAGCAATATGATAAAAGACAAAAAAAAAGTTTAACAATATATTTAAAGAAAATTTTCCCAAAATATAAGAACATATGTCTCTACAGCTTGAAGGGGTTGACTATGTCCCAGTAAACACTAGAAGAGGAAGTCAACACTGAAACTAAGGGTACTGAGGACAAGTTGTTTATCTTTGTAATAAACAAACATGTAGACAGCCAATCAAAAAGTCATATCATCACAAGAGGGAAAATCTGGCTGGCCACAGACCATCTTATCATTCCACATCAGTTCTAGAAGGTGATTACTGCAAGAAGGCAGCTGAGTACTCTCCACAAAGTCCTCAAGGAAAGAAAACATTAAATACACAAAATTTATACCAAGATATACTGCCATTCAAAAGTAAAGGTAACAAAAATCCTGGACATGTGAGAATTCAGGGACTAAAACTCTCATTAACACTTCTTAAAGAAATTTCTTGATTTAAAAAATCCCGTCAGAAAATAATTTATTTAAAGGGAAATAGCATAGGGAAGGAATTCAAGGTGAGCTTTAAATATACTGAACTACAGGACTTTGCCAAAGAGAAATTATGGATGTAGAACAATCTGTACATAGAATAAACCCCCAAAATACGGAATTGAAATAATTAGACAGAAGCCAAGAGCAGAAATTGGAGAGAAGGTGGGATAGAGAGATGAATATGCTGCTTCCCAGTCATTTGATAGCTTGTGTTTGAAGAAGAGTATTTAATAAAACCAATAAATCAAGTAATAGGGGTATAAGGCTGTACTTAAAGATATGAAGATAAAATCTGAGAAAAAGAATATACTCAAAATTAGATGGTGAAGGGGAAGGAAGGAAAGGAGGAGGAACCAAGTGGTGACAAATTTTATTATCATTAAAAATAGGAAGAAATAGTCTTCAACAAGTGTGCCAAGAATACACGATGGGCAAAGGCTATCATCGTCAACAAATGTTGGGAGAACTGTATAGCCACATGCCAAAGGGTGAAATTAAACCTTCATCTCACACCATATACAAAAATCAACTCAAAGTAGATTAAAGACTTAAATGTAAGAATTGAAATAGTAAAACTGCTAGAAGAAAACACGGGAGAAAACCTTCATGATATTGGTCTTGGCAATGATTTCATGGATATGAAACCCAAAGCATGGGCAACAAAAACAAAAATAAGCAAGTGGGAGTACATGAAACTAAAAACCTTCTGCTCAGCAAAGGAAACAATCAACAGAGGGAAAAGGCAACCTCTGGAATGGAAGAAAATATTTGCAAACCACATTCCTGATGGGGGGTTAATCTCCTAAATATATAAGAAACTCCTACAACTCAATGGAGAGTCTTAAAAATAGTTTGTCCAAATCCTGTCACAAATGGATAGAGGTTTTTGGGTGATTTTTTCCTTATTTTTTGCATTCACTACCAGAACACCCAGAGCCAAATATTAAGCCCACATTTAGTAAAGTGTCTGGAAGATTTTTGGTGTTGACCTTATTCATCAATTTTCCCTCCCTCTTACTTATTCAAATATTTTGTATGTGGTATAGTGTGTAAATCTGCAAGTCACTTCAAAACCTTTTGGAAAGGGAGTAATATAAAAAACAAATAAATATAAAAGGTGAAATCCACCTTGTACAGACAGTTGTCTCTAAAACAAGTCAGCACAAACTCTGGAGCCAGACTGCTTAGGTTCAAATCCTAGCCTTGTCTCTTAGGATCTGTGAGACCTTAGGTATGACATGTAAGTTTTCTGGGTGTCAGTTCTCTCATCTGTAAAATGGGAGTAAATAAATAATAGTTTTTCCTATAAGGTGCTCAAACTACTTACAATATGTAATATAGAACTGTGTCTAGGGGCCAGCCCAGTGGCACAGCAGTTAAGTTCTCACGTTCCACTTCGGCGACCTGGAGTTCACTGGTTTGGATCCCAGATGTGGACCTACACATTACTTGTGAAGCCATGCTGTGGCAGGCACCCCATATATAAAGTAGAGGAAGACGGGCATGGATGTTAGCCCAGGGCCAGCCTTCCTCAGCAAAAAGGGAAGGACTGGTGGCAGATGCTAGTTCGGGGTAATCTTCCTTAAAAAAAAAAAAACAAGAACTGTGTCTAACATATTGTAAGTACTATATAAATACTACTTATTATTAGTGTTGAACTTGTACATCATACTCTGTAGTATGGAGTTTAGAAAGGATGTTCAAGGAATCACACAGTTTGGGAAGAGCAGAAGGTTGTGTAGAATAACAAAAGATCAAAAATTCAAAAGTACTTCAGACATTATCTAGCGTGGCCCATTAATTTCCATGTGGGAAGTCAAAGCCTGAGATCCTAAAAAGTTAAGTGACTTGCCCCAGCCACCCTTCTTCTAGGTGGCAGGGTATATGAGTGAGTGGCCCCAGGCATATAAACAGTAGACCTGCCATCACAAAAAGCAGGAGCCCAGCCTGACGGAAAGAATGCTGGATTCCAGGCTTGACTCTGTCACTAGCCCAGGGATCATGGGCAAGTCACTTGATTTCCCTAGGTCTCCATCTGGGAAAAAAGTGTTAAGCCATTTCCCAAGGCCTTTCCTAGTTCTGGAAACTTGTAATTCTAGTTCTTACTGTTCTCTTTGGGCACATGCCTGTAACTAAACTGGAAACATTTGCAATGTGGTAGAAACAGAGCTTCATAAAATCAGAACAGAAGATTTAGCGTCTCCTCCATCCAGGCTTTGACCTTCCTCTGCACTCTTGCCCAATCTTTCCCATGAAGGAATCTCTTTGAAGTCATTCTGACTCTGTTGATTAAGGAATCAGTTGTTCTAACCC
Source organism: Equus quagga (assembly GCF_021613505.1). Lineage (NCBI taxonomy): Eukaryota > Metazoa > Chordata > Mammalia > Perissodactyla > Equidae > Equus > Equus quagga. Next base: position 42,408,238 of record NC_060283.1, on the reverse strand, counting down.
CTCAGACTTTGATCCTCACACAGCCCAGAGAGTTTCATACAGATGAAATCTCTGTTCCACGGTCACCGACCATGCTTGAAGGCAGCCAGCAAAGCATGCCGTCTCACCAACCCAGCCACGGCTGCTCAGCAAAACTAGTGGTGAACCTCAGGAGGGTGGTCCAAGGCCACACTCATCGCTACGCTAAAGCCAAGTCATTAATTCATTCAGAAACTATTCATGGGTCCTGTCTAAGTGGTAGGCATTGTGGTAGGCACATAGGGAACTTACAATCTAGCAGGGCAGCACAATTAGAACTATGATAAGTGCTAGGCAGCAAATATTCATGGTGCTACACAAGTAGAATTCAATGTGGGACTCTCGACCACTCCTTTAATGGCTGAAAACATATTACCTACGCCATAGGGGTTGGGTTTAAGATTGAGGGACTGAGGACAGGGAGTTGGCAGTGTTCCAGGCAGAGGGAACAACACATGCAAAGGCCAGTGGTGTGAGTATATGAGGAATGATCAGGACACTGAGGTACAGGGAACAATAGGGCTGTGAGTCGGCTCATCATGGGTTTATTTAAGGATAACTTTCCTCAGTCATATGAAGACTCAAGTCTCCCACCATCCCTCTTCCTGCATTGTATTCATCACATAGAAACAGGAGCATGGTCTTGGTTCAGTCTCTCTGCGCGAAGCAGTGGCCAGCAAATTTAACCGAAGACTAGCCATAAGAGTTCTCTCCAAAGGCTCTCTCATTTCCTACTAAAAAACTGCTTCGATGATGCAACTACCCCCACCATTCATCGGGGATAACACAATCATACTGACATGCATTTGCACAAATTTTTTTTATTTTCCAGATGGTATATTTTTCAGTAGAAATGGCTTTGTACATTACCTGCTGTTAGTGAATATTTCATACCATATTGTGTCCTTCTGGGAAAAATTTCCACCAGGGAAATCAACATTATGTTTGTATTTTTTTCCAAAAATTAGAGAGCAACAGAAGTAATCCTTAAATGAATCACATATATATGCATATAATTATATATATATATATATATATATAGGAAAATATGTAATCATATTATTATGTGTTCTTTAGCAAATATGAGGAAAATTTGGGAAGCAACCATCATTCCCTGATCACATCAACATGAGAAGGTCACCCTTGACCCAATGATTTATTGAAACTACTAGTTTCTTCTCTATTGTAAACATGTTTTCTTAGATTATGAAATCAAGTTATAGAAAAGAATGGCACAAAATAAAGCCGGAGCTGTGTTATCTCCCCCTGGAATAACAATCTGGTTGTAACTATCAACCTTCTCACTTAAAATTGGGAAACAAAAGATGAAATAATGACAAGGAGATAATACTAAAGAACAGGAGTGCATTCTCAGGCTGATATGTACAAAAATGTTGATGGCAGATAGATATAATAGGCCTTGAAAATTGTAGGGTTTTACACACTGAACAATAATTATGATACAATGGCTTACATTTTGAGTGAAGTTATAAAAATTAGAATTATACCATTCAAGGGTCATTGGAGTAAATGTATGTTTGATTAAATGGCAGTGCGTGAAATGACACCTTTATAATAATGACAGAGTCCGGGAAACAATCAAAGATCCAATTGTTAAGATCCAACTGTGCTCATTACAGTTTCAGCATTTAGTATTTTTTTTCTTTTTATATATTCTAGTTATTTGGATAGTAGCACCAAACACGGTATACATATGGCAGCTCCTGACCCTAGACTTCTGATTCATGATGGATTCCGCATTTCCAGTATTGAACTCCTGGATGAGAAATAAAAATTTTAAGGAAACATAAAAAGAATAGTGTATATTAGACACCCATAACCTAATAATTTAGAGATAATCTCCGGAGGGTCATAGAAGATGTCCACCAAACAAAAAATTGGGATGAGTATCTTGAGTCTCAATCTACCTTTAGGTAAAGTGGGAGAAATCATTTAATCTCTCTGGGTCTCAGTATTTTCATCTGGAAATACTTTAACACCACCTCGTATTAAAATAGGTAGTATGTAGAGAGGCCCAAACATTGGTAGATCTTTTTCCTCTTTCTTCCGTCCTTGAAGAATGAAAGCTTTGAAGTGGGCTCCCAGATGTAATTTATTTTACCAGGAAGAAAGATGCTGGCTTCATAGGAGTGGCCTACGAGAGAGCAAGGCTGCAGAAACATCTTTGTGACTTGTCTGGGTTGAGCATGCCTGTCCAAGGCACTGGGTCAAGAACCTTTACTCACTTGAGAGGCTCAGTGAGACATGGAGGCTCAGGAGTCAAACTGCCTCCCCAGGGTGGTGACATTTAGCTAATACCTCTCTAAACTTAACATCCCTCAAGTATAAAATAAGGATAATAAGAGTGGCCTCTGCATATGGGTTTTGCGAAGCATAAAATTAGAAAATTCCAGTAGAAAACTTAAAGTCTGATACATGGTAAGCCCTCAATAAATGTTTCTTTCATTTTTATCTCATTTAAATCTCATACGATTAAGGCTCAAGGTTCAGATTTTCGATGTGGATAGACGGAAAGGAGGAATGAAATGTATTTCCTGATTGGACCAGGGAAATACACTTGAGTGCCAGGGGAGGGACCCAAAAAAAACGATAAAAAATCTTTCAGAGGAAGTTATGTATTGTGCTGTTGTGAAGAGGGGCCCTATTGGGGATGAGCTATTCTGGAGCTCACTGGAAGCACAACTGTTGAGGTTGACGCTGTGAAAAGTTGCTCTTGGCTGGCCCATCAACAACTGCACAGATGTTCACTATGCTCTCTCTCAGCTGGACATGAGCATGAAGTACTCTGATCTGTTGGTAAACTTTCGGATCCAATCTGGGAGACCCAAAGGTCACTGGGTTGGACTGTGGCAGGATGGGAGTGATTTGGGAGTGTGCCCTTGGAGCATGTACATAAATCATAGGCTTTGGGATTAGAGTGTCATGAATACAGTCTTAGCTCTGCTTCCTAGAAATTGTGGGCTTCAGGCAACTTTCTTAAACTTTTTCAAAATCAACTCTTCATCTGTAATGTGGGAATAATAATTCTGACCACACAGGATTCTGTGAGGATTAAATGAGATGATGTATTTAAAGTGTCTTGCACCTTGTATATGCTCAAAATTATTAGCTCTTATTACTTTGGTTCCTTCAAAATCCTCTTCTCTCTTTAACTTCCACCCTCACCTCCTTCCCTTGGTGGAGTCCATGCAGCAACCAAAGGACAAAGGACAAAAGTTGAACATGAATTAAATCACTTGTTAATCACCATCTTGCACCTGTCTGTCCAGGAACATATTCAGGAAGAACTTGCAAATATGTTTCCTGAGTTCCTTTTCTAGAATATTCTAAGCCTAAAAAAGAAAGCCTAGAACATAGTGCTTCAAATCCCATGTCCTAATGCTTAAATATCTCCTAAGACAGCCACCAATAGAGACTAGCTATATAATAGTGTCAGTTGGATTTGCCTAAAAACAAAGAGAAACTTTTGCACTACCAAAACTATTAAGTTGAAAGGAATTGCAAGCCTCATTAATTTTTCAGAGAAAAGAAGAAAGAAAACGTTTTCCAAGCCCTCTGATGGTAGCCCACTGCGGAGAAAAAGGCAATTTATAAAAAGGAATCTTTAATCATAATATAACAAAGTCTGACCTTTAAAAGAAAGAATCGAATAATCAGCCTGGAAAATAAGTTTTAGTAATAAATTCTCCCAGCTGCACAGAAGTTCTTTGGTTGCTGGCCAGTCGCATACTGGTACGAGCTTATCTTAACAGAGTGGCATTGAAGCTACATTTTAAGTGCTGGGGAAAGATGTTCTTCCAGAAGGAGGCAGAGGAATCTGATTCTTCAGTGTGGCACAGAGCACATGCTTACAAGACCAAGTAAGATGCAACCACAGGATCTGGAGCTGCAGACGCAGAAATGCACCACAATCCCTGGGTTATTGGCAAATCCCAAATTCTGGCCTTCAAAGGCTTCTTCTCCTTATGATGTGGAGACTTTAGTTGAATCACACTGAGAAGCGTGAAAAACACCAGTTCCCAAGGAAAAGCACAAGGGACTCCATGAGGGGAGTTGTGGCCATTGGCTTAGACCAGGGTTGGCCCAGCTTGGAAAACTTGGTCCTAAGAGTTGGCTAATGTTGTCACACACAGAAAGGGCCATGCTGCCTTCTTCAAACCTCCTTATTTTTTAGTTCTCAAACTGCTTTTCCCTTATAATCTAATTTCCCTCAGAAAACAACCCAAACCAGAGATTACCAGACACCAACACAATAAAAGGAAACAGTAGTGATAGAGAAATGGAAGATGGGAGAAGGCAAATTCAGGGGAATTTCATTTCCTTAAAAGGTGTGTGTACTTAAGAACCATGTTAATTTTATTTTGCAAGGAAATTAAAAAAATTTAAATGAAAATATACTTCAAAGAACTGTCTGTTTTGTCCTTGATAACCCAACCACAACCCTGGTTGGTCAAGAGAAACTAAGCCCAGACAAAGAGGGCTTCCCACAGGGGCAGGAGCAGGGGAAGTGTTGAATTTGGAGTTGAACAATCTGAAATGAAGCCCTGTTCTGCCCCTCCAAGCCATGAGCGCAATCTTACTACCTGCTGTATCATTATGGGACGAATTGTGTCCGCCAACCAACCACTCAAATTCATATGTTGAAGTCCTAATCCCCAGCATCCAGTATCTCAGAATGTGACCTTATTTGGAAATAGGGTCATTGCACATGTAATTAGTGAAGATGAGGTCCTAATCCAATATGACTGGTGTGCTTATAAAAGGGAGAAATTTGGAGACAGATAGACATGCACACACAGAGAGAGAAGCCCATGTGAACATGAAGACAGAGAGCAAGATGATGGCATAGAAGCCAAGGAACACCAAAGATGGCCAGAAAACCACCAGAGGGCGTTGAATAGATGTTCACTCACAGCCTCAGAAGGAACCAACCCTGCGAACACCTTGATCTCAGCCTCCTAGCTTCCAGAACTGTGAGGCCACAGTTGTTTAAATCACCCGGTTTGTGGTGGTTTGTTATAGCAGCCCTAGCAAACTGATACATCCCAGAAGGAGTTGTCCGTGTTCACCATTTTCTTCATTAAATAAGCATTTATGAGTCCCTTTGTATCTCAGTCACTGAGACGGGCTCTGTGGATACAGAGGGGACCCATCCACGGTTCTCACTCTTGGACTGTGCAGTCTCTTGCAGTAGCACTGGTCAGATCTGGCTATGGAGCACTTATGTATTGCAGAGTGTAAAATATATACCAAATATCAAAGACTGTATACAAGAAGATGAAATATCTCATTAACACATTATACACTGATTACGTGTTGAAATGACAATATTTTAGGTTTTGGGGCTAAAGTGTATTATGAAAATTAATTTCCCTGTTTCTTTTAAATTTTTTAATTTGGCTGCTAGAAAATTTTAAATTACCCACATGGCTCGCGATATAGATCTGTAGGACAGTATTGCTCTGGAAGCTCTCAGGTCAGGGGTGAGGAAGCCTTAAAAGCAAATCCCAGCCTCATGTCAAGACAGTGATGGAGCTGTCTTCACAAGTCTGTAGGGCCTGGAAGAAGGAGCTGAATCAGCAAAGAGGGGAGTATTATGTGACATAGGAGCAGGGCGTGCCAAGTCCCAGAGTCTGGCCCTTTTGGGGAATTGCAAAGAACTGTTTGGGCTATCCAACAGGTCCCTGTGGAGGAGTGAGAGGTGAAAACGAAACCCTCAAAACAGCAGCATTAACTGAACACTTGCAAGGCCAGACCTGGGCTAAGTGCTTCACAGATATTTACTCGTTTAACTCTCATTGCAGCTCTGTGAGTTAGGCATCTATTATTCTCATTTTACTGATAAGGAAACTGAGGCCCAAGATGTTAAGTTCTTTGCCAGGGGCAACACTGAATAAGAATTTAAACTTGAGCCTGGAATAGTAGGTGAGAGCCAGCTTGCGAAGAAGCTTGTTTATCATACTAGCATATAAAACTAAGGGAAGAGGACATTAATTAGTTTCTCCTCCAGACAAGGAGGAGGTCATGAAAAGATTTGAAGCAAAAGTCAGGCATGATAAAATCTGAGTTTCAGAACAATAGGAGCTCTGACCTTGAAGAGTGGTGGGGCTGGAGATTCTGTGTTCGATAAGAAAGTATTCTTTCCTTGCCTGGAAACAGAAGAGTAACCCAGAGAACTTTCTGTTCCTATGGCCTTTGAGGGATGTAGGGCTCTCAGGAGGCATTTTGTAGAAGTGATCTGAGGGCACAGAGCTGTCTGACTGAAGCAAATTGTGGGTGACACATGGCTCTTTCCTCCTTTCTTTGGGAGCTGCTCTTCTTTGACGTCAGCCCACGCCTGCCATGACACTCCAGGCATGGGGAAGGCTTGTGTCAATGGTAGGGTGGAGATAGAAGAAGAAAGATATCTTGGAGGTCCATCTCAGGGAATGAGAATGTGCCAGGTTTGACCTTCATGTTCCAGGGCTTTCTAGCATCCCTGGGGTAAACCAGAACTAATTTTTCTTCCATTTTTCTGAGGCTGCCTAATGTGTGGGATGCCTCACACCTTTCCTTCAAGAGTAACAGAGAAGAAATGGCTATAAGGAAACAATGATTTTGATTCTTTAATATACGACTTTTCATACAATATCACTTAGAATATGATGACCCAAAGCTCACAACTGTTTCAATTCTGAGTCTAAAAGTTAGGTAACTTTAGATCTGACGACTTTTCTCCAAAATGTGATCTTAAGAGCTACTGATGATCCCTCGGAGGTCACTGGTGGTCCTCATGAGCCGTCTTTTGTTTTGTAAAATGTTTTGTTTTGAAAAGTGTCCAGCGTTTGATATTTCATGGGTCTGAAAAAATACATTAGAAGCCAACATATGGGTAAAACTCATGGCTGCTATTTTAAGGTGAATTGTAGAGAAAGTTTCTACCCAGATAGAAAAATTATCTACCTTCTGGGAAGATAATTACACAAAGACATCTCTCTTGGCTGATGGATTGCTAAGAGGTGTCTCTTCCTCTGGACTGACACCACTCCCCCATGCCAAGCCACACGCTCTGCTAGAGGAGCAGAGGCTGGTTTGCAATGCTGCCTGCCTGGTCCCGTCTATCACGTGCTCCTGGGCAGGACGCCACTCTGTGTCCAGTCACCCTCAGCATCTCACACACCATTCGGATGGAGCTAACATGGTGACCAGATTACTTGGTAGTGGATCACTGCAAATCACAAACACATTCACAGATCTGAACAATTGTAAAATGTTCAACTTTAAATATTAACCAGACCACTAAACATAATTCATCACAATTGACTTATTATATGACCTCGATGAGTTACTGAGCTTCTTAAGGTGATCCACAATAATTTAGTCTTGAAAATTAAAAAAAGAAAATTGTAGCAAAGAGAAAATTACTAAAGCTTGAAGATCAGAAAATAATTTCAATTTCAATTATTTTGATAACAATGTTTCTGTGAGAATCAGGAAAAGTTAATTACTTTAGGTTTTTTTTTTTGAGGGGGGGCTTATGGTTAGTAACAGCAAAGATTTATACTAATGGAAAGTAAAGATGTATGTAAATGGTGAGTATTTTGAAAGAAAAGGAATTTTATTTCTTTCAAGGGCTCTGAATTCTAGAATTGCATTAACTATCTGTTGCTTAGTGGAGAACCGATTTTAATAAATAAGGAAGAATGGCTAGAAACCAGCACATCAAAGCCTCAATTTCAATTGTACCAGCTTCTGCTTCTGCTGAAATTACATTATGTCTAGTAACTGTTATTTTAATACGCGGAAGCAGCGTTTCCTAAGTAGGTAAACACTTTCAATAACAACATTATTCATCCTATTTATTTGCTTATTAAAAATAAGCATAAAACTTGAGCTTTTCAAGGCCAAACCCACAAACTCCTAATTAGTTTTATCTAAATTAATGAGGTTTTACTGTACTAATTTCCAAAAGTGCAATACTAAATTCTGAGAAAAGCTGTTACAATTAAAATAGAGAAAGGCAATAAGATAATTTGGCAAAAGGCTGAATTAAAAGTCTAATTCCATTTTAAGCCACCAATTAAAATGTTTTTATATCCGTAATAGCATCTACATGAAGATAATCCAATTATGAACATAATGAAATTTACTACTGGATTTTGTTTGCTGTGCAAAATTGGAATCAGAACCACTGTGTTCAGACCTATAATGAACCATGGTCTTGGTTGATCCTAAATTTACATTAAAAAGTGACCTTGGAATGGAGTCAACTCTTGGTTCTTCCTTCCAAGTGGGTGTTTCCTTAAATGTTTCTCTTAAGCTTTGCCCCCAGAAGACAAAGAACATTCTAGAATGGTAACCAAGGCCACAAGGCCACATAATGACAGGTTTGAAATCAAGCAGGTCCCATGTATTATTTTATTCACAAATTTTATGATGTTTTCAAATGACCCAGCCTCAGTCTAACATGTAGTTTTAGGTAAGGGGATGAAAACATTTTTATTAAGAAAATCATTGTTAAATGAAGATATAGACATGAAAATATAGATAATTATTGGTAATTTATTATGCAAGGATTGAAAATATGTGCAATACTTCAGCAATCCCATCTTCAGATCACATCAGTACCTTCTTACAGTGTCCTCTAAGCCAACCTATTGAAAACTTAATAGGAACTTGAAAATGTTTTTAAGTAAAAGCCATAAATTCTCAAATAAAAACTATTCAGATTATTTTTGAATGATCGATTTCGGGTGCACAACCAAACCCAAGGTAATTTTACCAGGACATTCCAAAAGAAATATTTTCTCCAAATCTGTGAACGTCAGCTTTGCTTAAGCGTAAAAGACCACTTCTTAGGTTCATTTTCAACAAATACAGCGTATTTGTAAATGTTCAAAATAAGATGGTTTAGATTTTTCTTCCTCTTAGCAATTCCCTTTTACTTATCCAGTTATTTTTCTTTCAGAGCTTGGGTTTATGCATCACACATAGTTCTTTTCTGGTGATTATCAGCTGGCACCTCTTTCAGAAGGAGCGGCCAAAGTTCTTAAGTTGAACCGTGGATCCCATAAAGTTACTCCAAAAGCCGAATTTTGGCATCTAACAGGAAAGTTTCTTGAGGGTCAACAAGAATTAGACAATTATGGAAATTTTCACCTTCACTCCAGTTTAGTCTAGGGTATATCAGGAGATAAGATGATAACACACATTTTTGGAATGCTTAAGAAATAGTAAGCTATGAAGAATTAAATTAAAGAGTCATCATGTCCCATCTGACTAAAAAATGATAATAATAAATGAGAGCAATTTAGGACAATCAGCAGTGTTCAAAAGTCTCATCAAATTTCATGGCAATGGATTATGTGATCTCAGATTCAGAGCATATATGCTCTTCCCACTAAAATCAGAGAAAGTCTGGAATGGTGTCATGTAAATAATTAAATAGTTGAAGGAGGAAAGGGGAAAGAAGAGGAGGGAAGGAAAAGGAGAAAAAAGCAAAAGAGAGGACAAAGCAAAAAAATGTTTTCTGAAATATAAACTTGGGGAAAAACCAGTATAATTTACAAGCTTCATACTGTCAGCAAATAAAAATGCCCTCCCCATCACTCTCTCTTTCTCTCTTCTTATTCAGTGATAGAAATAAAGAGAAACAAATGCATGACAAGAATTCTGTAATCTATTAAATGCAGATACCTTGAAATACATTATCTGCCTATTTCCTTGGAATAATGTTGGTTCTATTTCCATCACACAGCTTACATCGAACATTATTCTTCTATTTTTCTTCTTTCTGGAATTAGGTAAGAGACGATGTTTTTCTTGATTAAAAAGCCATTTGTTCACCTTTAACAAAAGTGGGCAAGAGAGTCTCTAGAGTTCCCTCCAGGGTTCCAGGATTCTGTGCTAGAACTTGCAAATCAAAGACTCACATAGTGATTTTTCCTTCTATCTGTCTATCCCTCCATCCATCCTGCTAACAGAAACTTACTGAGTTCGCCCAGGTGCCTTGTGATAAGCTGGGAATAAAATCTGAATAAAAGGGACACAATCTCCATCCTAAAGACACTTACACCCCCTAAACAGATATTTACATAATTATACAAATAAATATATAATTGAAAACTGCAATGAATGGCAATTACAGGAAATTACAGGATGCTATAGAAGCCTGTAATAGAAAGATCTGATTCAGAGTTTTCACATGTCCTGAAGGGGAAAAAAAAAATCTTGGTTCTGTAAGGGTATACAGAGTATTTTGTCCTTTGAACAGAGTCAAATACTTAAGCAAAATCTCCTATTATGTTATTTGTGCTCAAATAATCTTTCTTTGGCCTTTGTTTGCTTTTAAAACTCCTTCTATTGCTATCAAAATGAATAGCAAAGGATGTTTATTTATAGTGGTTTAGTATGCTCATTTAAAATAAGCTAGAGGGTTTTAAGAAGAATGGAAATAAAAAATCTCAAAGAGGTGAATCTTGCCTACACAAAGGAACAGCCCTGGACTGGAAGTCAGATGGTTCTAGTCTCCAGCAAACGCATCCTGGCTGTGCTGCCTACGCCAAGTTGGGTAACCTCTCTGAGCCTCAGTTTCCTCATCTCTATAGTAACTGCCACACCCACCTACAGGATCCTTCTGAGGGGCATATGAGTTAATATACACAAAAGTGCTTTGTGACCACCAGCACAAAATGTGTAGTATAGAAAGAGTGAGAACAAAGCATTAAAAAAAATAACGCAAGTCTGAATCATCCCTCTGAGCGGAATTAGTATTGGCTGTCCCAAAAGACTTCATTAGCTATGTGAAAGATGTCGTTGTGGATTTATCTTTAACTTGCTTACTAATCATCTCAAGACAAAGTTCTCGCCAATATTCTCAGAGCCAATGACTTAGCATGTCACACTGAGTACTCTGAAAAAGCACCAGCAAATACTTTCTGCAATAAAAGTGTGCACTTGGGATTCAACTTTTACTGAGAGAGGAAAACGGCATTGTTTTGAAATATATGCTGGCTGGGTTCTTTCTTTTTTTGCCCCCCTCTTGGAAGCATATTCAAGGACAACGGAGTGAAACCGAAATTGAGAAAAGTTTGACTAGAGAAAATGCCATTTTCATCAAAGGAGTTAGGCAGCAATTCTTCCCTGTGTTCCTCTCCTTAGCAGGAACCATATTTTCTCTTCAGAAGCCTTTCTGCTTGTTACTGATCCCATGAAGGGCATTGCTCGAGACACGCAGGCCCCATGGCCACCTGCCTTGCCTGATTAATGGGGCTGTTCTGAGAAATCATGGCCTGGAGGAGGCATTTTTAACCAGTCCTGTCAGAAGGAATCATTCGGTGTTTACCTTCCAAGATTTCAGTGCAGATTCTCCCAAGACTTATGTGAGATTTTATAAATAGCAATCCTTTGCAAAATGTTCCAGAAGACTCTCCCTTGAAATACATCCACCACACTAAATAACTATTTCAACTGTTGACATGCTAGCATCTCAGTTAAGGAGCAGTAATTAAATACAAATTAAGCATTAAGGGCTGGCCCAGTGGTGTAGTGGTTAAGTTTGCACGCTCTGCTTTGGTGGCTGGGGGTTCGCCGGTTCAGATCCCAGGCGCGGATCTACACAACACTTGTCAAGCCATGCTGGGGCAGGCATCCCACAAATAAAGTAGAGGAAGATGGGCACGGATGTGAGCTCAGGGCCAGTCTTCCTCAGTAAAAAGAGGAGGAGTGGCGGCGGATGTTAGCTCAGGGCTAATCTTCCTCGAAGAAAAAAAAATATATATATACATATAACTTAAGCATTAGAAACTAAAACAAGATTTTTAAAACACAACCAAGGAACGGGTTCTTTATGATACGGTTTTAACAAATTTTTCGATAGGATTCCCTATTGACTCAATTTGCTCTATTTTGTCCTTCAGTTTTCCATTATTTAAAAAAGTAAAGACATAAAGTATGAAACTCTTCGGCTTTATTAATGCAAACATATTTTTTATTAAAGAATGAATGCATTTACGCTAAAGAATAGTTTACATGTGTGGTAAAGCAGCAAGCATATCTCCAAGAGGCTAATTCTCCTCAGTATGACTCCATGCTTATTCTACATGCCTTAAAACTGGACCCACACACAGGGGGCACACGTACACACATACAAACGCATACACCGACACATAGATGCACAGACCAAAACGCCAACACCACTGCTCTCCTGATTCAATTAGCTCTCATGTAAGGCTTCTGTAAGGCGCCCCAGCGGCCCTAACACGACCAGGATTAAAAGCAGACTTCAAAGAAGGAGCAGCATTACCTGGAAAACTAGCGATATGCTCTTGGCCTTAAATGTATTTTAACCAATACTTGCAATTTCATTCAATGTTGACTCTTTGTGTTGATGATATTTAAAGATCCGTGAAACTGAGAAATCTCAGGCTCTCTTAGCGAGAACTTCTCATTAGAAACAGTGAACAAACTGGCAATTCTGACCCTAGGAGATCACAATTTCAGGTTAACAAGGTCAGGTTCACCCTTTAGATTAAGATAGACACAGTTTCTGTAGATGAGCCAAGTTTATATAACTCATTCCCTATTTGAGTGCAATGTTGAGTGACGGGGGCAAGGCTTCCTTGGTGATAGCAAATCATATCTGAAGCTTGCCAGGAAAGGTTCATCAGATAGGACCATCTACTACAAAAGTTACCATAAATCAGGGGTGATGAAAGGACAGCCTCCACGGGGTTTGTTCACTTGCTGATAACTCATTCCCTTTTTCCAAGGTTTCTGTTGTGGTGGTGGTTGTTTGAAAGTCCTACCTTCTTTGATAGTGTATTTCATCTGCTTGGTCATTTTCTTCCCTTTTGGTGTCCTGCAGTGTACACTGAGAATCCATCCCCATAGGGATGTCAGCATGGCTTGGAAGGGGAAAGAGGGTGGATGCAGTGGAGGAGGGAAGGGGTTATTAGTAGTTGCAAGTATTCTAAGAAAATAGATGACGTGAATACAATAAGAGAGTACTACTTGATATATTCATGTGAATAAAAGCATTATCTTAAACTGTGAATTAACTGCCAACTTTCAGGTTGTTAGTTGTAAAGCTTGATAAAGGCTGTGCTGATTTGCTTACTGAGGAGACAATCTGAACCATGCGGTGGGAGAAGAGCTCTCAAGGTCAGCCTGAGGTGTTCCTTTAGCCCTGAGGCCTCCGTGCGGGCATCAGCACTCTCCACCTACCCCCCACGACTAGGGATCCTACAGGTGCATCTAACATTCTTGTTGGGTTTCATAAGGCAAATCGGAATGGTCCATCAAATAACAGCCGCAGTGTATTTGCCTGAGAGGTGAAAATCAGCCTGGAGATCTCCTACGGGAGGCATTGGGAAATGAGAAAAAGAAAAAAAGAAGAGAGAGAATCTAGAACCTTCCTCCCCATCCACATTCCCCCCCCTCCTCACAGTCACAGCAGCAGCAGATTTCAATGTAATGTAATTACTTTAATAATACATTTCTTTAGATTTAGAATTGCTCTTCTGAATTTAAAAAGCTTGGTCGGCCAATAGTTTGGCAGTCTTTTCATCCCAAATTTGAATCGTTGCTTATTCACCTATCATCTGGAATTCCTTGACCAATGCTGCCTTTGCTGAAGCATCCTAAGTTCAGTCAGCCATCATCGGATTCCAATTCCTGGGAAACCTCTTCGGAGGAGCTGTTCCTGTGGATCCGGCCATCACTCTTCATACTGTGGAAAGTCTTCCTGAAGGCCTCCATCATGGCATGGGCCAACTTCTTGGCCTCGAGCTTGCTCTCGCATTCGACAGCGTGGCAGTCCATTTGGTAGGACAGGTCATCATTGATCTCCCTGTAAACCCAGGCGAAGATGTTGGGGCTCACGTTGTGGTCGGCTGTGCAGTAAGCGATGCGGGCCACCTGGAAGGTATCCATGTGCACCGTGGCCTCACCTTTGTGGTCAAGGTGATGGAGCCACACTTGGAATGGTCGGATCTCCAGGAGAGCATTGGCTGGGAAGACATCTTCTCGGGCTAGTGTGTGCTTCTTCCAGAGCTCAATGACTGGCTTTTCTGTGCAGCCTGACAAAAACTGCATGCCTGTGGTGGGAACTTTACCCAGATAGGTAACCTGCAGAGGGAAGAGACAAAGAAAGCAGGAGAGGTCAACAGTAGGCCCTTCATTCTAATTGTTCATTCAGATGTTCTCAACTGATCACCCTGGGAGAGTGAAGAGACTTCTTTCTTGCTTGCTAAAGGAATAACTGTCAACAGAATTTCTACCTTTTGTCCCTAACAAGTGTCCCACTTGGCAAAGGTATTGAAATTCTTTGAATAGAGTTGGATTTTAAAAATCTAATTTCTAGAGAACTACTCTCCCTCTCCCTACCTCTTTTTTAAAACTCAAATTAGAAGGATCTTTTACATAATTTAGCATTTTGGGGAAATCAAAAAGCCACTCAAAGCTTATTTTCAACCAAACACACCCAGAATTTAATGACAGGAAGGAGTCAAAAGGACACTGCATCTGAAAAATAAAATCTTTATTAAATTCTCTCTTAGCCTGGTTCTTTTCCCAAATCTCTCAATACTTGATTTCACTTAAGCTGCTTGCTTCTAGCAAATGCCACAGATGCAAAAACTGTTCTTTCTAAATTATGCCCTAAAACATGATTGTTTTCCCTCTAAGAGACTTTTTAAAAACACAGCAATGCCCAGGGTCTGGCCCGGTGATGCAGCAGTTAAGTGCGCATGTTCCACTTCGGCAGCCTGGGGTTCGTGGGTTTGGATCCCGGGTGCGGATCTATTCACTGCTTGTCAAGCCATGCTGTGGCAGGCGTCCCACATATAAAGTAGAGGAAGATGGGCACGGATGTTAGCTCAGGACCAGTCTTCCTCAAAAAAAGAAAAAAACCCACAAAACACAGCAATGCCCAGTTGTTTTGTAACCTAAACAATTTTTGAACTGATGTGCATCTGATAATAGTGATAATAAATGAAAGATCTACAGATAAGTTAAGACTAAAATGTTAGCTTATCAAATAGCTAGATGAGCAGTACTGAAACTAAGAAAAATAATTCCAAGTGCTTCAAATAGTGTCTTTTTAAAAACTTGTTTATGATATACCAAAAAGAGATTTTCATTCTTCCATTTTTTTTTTCATTCTTCCAAATGGACAGAACATCTACCACTGGGGCACAGACGTTATGGAAATGCATAAATTAGAAATCACACAAAATAGTATATAATTAGGTTCAAAATTAGTGGCACAGATGTAATTACTACGAACTTGAGGAGGAAAAGACCAGAAAAAGGTCCATGGAAATGGTGAGAACTGAGAAAGGACATTTGACCACAGTGATTCCAAATCAGTGTTTACGTTTAGTGGGATTACGAAGGTACAAAAAATTCAGAACATGAAAGTTGAGAACTATTGCATCTTTTTGAGCTTTGTTTATCTCTTAAACCAAGAGTTAACTGGATAGTCCCTTTAAAAAGATAACTTCTTCCCTAGGAGGCACAAGTGCTGCACATTCTAGAAATATTTACTGGGAACCTATTATACCCAATGGCAAAGTGCCAGGTGGGCATGGGGGATGGGGAGGGTAGAGATGGAGAGGTCCAAAAATCAATAGGAAGCAAGCCATTGGATATCTGTTCAGAGTGCAGTCTTTGTGGCAGGCCAAGCTGAGATTTAAATCCTAGCTCCACAGTTCAGCAGGTGGGTGATTCTGGACACATCGCTAACCCTGTGCAAATACACAGATATAACTGTGATGGAAGGCAGACCGTGAAAAGGACAGGCAAGAGGTACCCCAAGGTACTCTGAGCATTTGGTGGAAGGAGTGATCATGGCACCCCGCTGGTGGAAGGCCTCAGGGACGAGGGTCATTAGATTTCAAGTCATTGAAACCTCAAAAACCAGGTAGGAGCCCAGCAAGCCAAGGTGATGAGAAGAGGAGAGAGCAGAAAGACAGGGCTGCCACGGGCAAGCCCCCACCTGCTTGAGGAAATAGGCCACTTTGGGCTGACCACACATTAGGCCGTGGTGCAAGACAGCCCCGGAGAGAAGACAGGGTCTGTGACCACTGGATGAAAATAGACTGAACTTTGGGGCTGGTCCTGCATGCAGTCTGAGGAGAAGGGCCTTCTCTGCTCCTGATGGAATGCCACTGAAGGTCCAGGGTCCTCAGAATGCTAAAATTTGACCGAGGCTGTAAACTTGGAAGACCTGACTGATGCCAAGAGGAAAGATGGATGGCGAGGGTTGCCGAATAGCAGAATGCTTAGGCAGGAAGTTGTTGCAAGAACAAAGTCAGAAAGCAGGAGTGGCCTGCATTAGGAGTGGAGGTAGCAGGAAAGGACAGGAGGAGACAGATGGGAACGATACTACAGAGCTAAGACTGACACTACTTGGCAATAGACTGAAGGGAAAATGGCTCAGGCAGATAATGTAAGTGCCTAGACTCTCCAAGGAGGGCAGTGGGTTGAACAGCTCCTTGTCACTCTGGATTGGAGTCAGATAATAAGGATGGATTTGTGAGAAAATGCACACGGTTCCTGATTTATAACACTTACTGAAAATGTGCTTTCTGTATATGGCACTTTATGATAGCTGTATTGTTTTTTCACAGCTTTATTATTATTTTTTTAATCGAGGTGAAATCCACACCACATAAAATTAAGCATTTTTAAATGTATGATTCAGCGGTATTTAGGAGTCAAAATGTTGCATAACTATCAGCTCTGTCTAGTTCCAAAATATTTTCATCACTCCTAAAGAAGCCCCAGTGCCCAATAAGCAGTCACTCTCCGTGGTCTGCTCTTCCAGCCCCTGGCAACCGCCAATCTGCTTTCTGTCTCTACAGATTTACTATTCTGTATTTTCATATAATGGGAATCATATAATATATGACCTTTTGTGTCTGGCTTCTTTCACTTTGCGTAATAATTTCAAGTTTCATCCAAGTTACACCATGTATCAGTACTTCATTCCTTTCCTATGACATCTTTACATTTGGACCTTGAAAACTAACTGGGAGAAACTAGTTTCAGTCTTTGAAGTAAAAGTGTATTCTTTCTTACTGTCCACTGAAACTAGAAATAGCGACGTTGATACTGATAGAAAAGTCCTTTTGAGGGGCGAATCTCCTTTGATTTGCTCTAAGCTCACACACACACACATACACAACTTTAAAATAATTATACAGTGTCTTCTACTGCCATATAATTAAAGGATGAGTTTAAAGAACTTTATTAGAAGTTGCAGACGATTCATTCCACTGGTAAGTAATTTCATGATAGTAAAATTTTGACATCTAAGAAAAAATGTATTCCTCGCTTTTAAAGATTGATTACCTAAAAACTAAAGATTTCATGGGAAATAAAGTTTTATTTTAGAAGTGTGCTTGAGAGAAGAATGGAGCAGAGATGAGTAGCTCGAAGAGTTTAATAAGACAAAAATAAAAGCTACTTAATAAATATGTAGATATTTATAAAAATAATTTTAAAAGACAGGTAGAACATAATACACAGGCGTAACCTCTTGGGATTAAATTTACTATGAAAGTAATCTTTATTTAGTGGCCCAGGTTCACTAATGTCACCTGAATAGCACACTACACCACAAACATAAGGTCCCAAATCATTGTTTCATACATCCACAGCCCAATCAAGCCACACAGACATGGAATAGTAATAACTAATATTTGTATCTACTCTTCAGGTAAAAAGCACGCTGCACCTATTAAATCTATTGACAACCCTATGGGTCAGGATGGAATATTATTATCACTAACCCATTTTAAAGACAAGAGCCTTAGGTCAGATGGCGACACTGGGCTACATAGTTTATATGGCAAAGTTACGGGACTTCAGGAACATTTTGATGATTTGTGAGGAAAATCGAATTAGAAAAGACAGCCTACAAAGACACCTGTTGAATTCCTGGACCATTTTGCTACTGGAAGAGAGCCATTTCCATTTGATCTCACTTTTCAGCCATTTATTCATTTTTCCCATCTTTGGACCATAAGAGAAATTTTGGATTTATATGAGCATCCTGGATACACTGGGTCCTCCCAAAGAATGAACAGCATTCTCTTCTGGTGCTTTTGTATATAACACTCTTTTCCATGCCCATACAGGCATAAGCATTTCTTTAAAAATTTATTCTTGTTTTATAACTGCAGAAAGTAAGATTCAGAAAGCTTTTAAAATTCTCAGGTAAAATGGAGTACAAATAATAAAATAATATATATATATAATATGTACGTATATTATATATACTTAGTATATAATATATATTATCTGTTTATAATATATATTAGGTTTTCTAAAACTCAAAAAGTATATTCTATTCAAGATAAAATCAAAGAAAATAAATTCTAATCTCAAGAACCACAGACTTTTGGCATCTTTCCAAAAGTTTTCTGTGGAAAGAGAATCATAAACATGTTTTACCAGTACTAATCCTGCATATTCCATTAGCTTCATCTTGCAAAGTACTACTAAGCCTGCAGATGGAGGAGAGCTCAAAGTGGATTATGTGACGACTCCTCTCCACCGCGATATTGACAAGGGTCAGCAATCCCATCAAACGTTCACAGGGCACCCACAACCTGTTTCTGCTCTCAATTGGGATTTGCAGTGGAGGCCACAGAGGCTGCAGTGGACAGACGGGCCCTTCCAACAAGCACAGAATCGGCAAACACGAGCCTGAAATGCCAGAAAATGGCGGACTCACCAGTCATAGCTCTCCAGTCCTGCTGCTTGATAGTACCAGGGTCTGCTCACCTCAGACCTTGGCAGGACTGAGTCTACTCTGGTTAAAATGAGCCAACCCTGCTCAAACCTTCCTAAACTGTCCCAGGAATCAACTGCTCCCTGGTTCCTACAGGATCTGGTCCATAGAAAATACAGAGTTACAACTGGGTGAACAGTGGGAAGTCAATGAAACTTTTGTTTTATTAGTTTTGTGGAGCTGTTATCTGAAATCTCATGGGATTACATAAAGACAAAGGAATGATGTTAACAAGTTGGCACTTTTGTGTGTGTGTGTGTGAGGAAGATCAGCCCTAAGTTAACATCTGTGCCAATCTTCCTCTATTTTATGTGGGGCGCTGCCATAGCGTGGCTTGATGAGTGGTGCTAGGTCCAGGGCCGCTGAAGCAGAGCTAGCAAACTTAACCGCTATGCCACTGGGCCAGCCCCAAGTTGGCACTTCTTAAAGAGATATAGGAAAAGAATGATCTGAATAGAGTTCCCTAAAAATGGAATGCAAAATGATAAAATTATGTACCAAGACAGCCTACCCTCAGAATCACCTCTTTAAATCAGCCCCGCTTTCACCCATAATGGCCTGTGTTCTGGAATCCTAACTCTTGTCTGTGCACTTTCCCCAATAAGTCAATTATTTACTACCTGCCTGTGTATTTCCTAATTCTCTCATAAAGCTCTCCAGAGTCTGGCATTAACCACACTGTTGACTTACAGAAAAGTTTTTTTATAGAAAAAAACTATTCAGGCTTTAAACAAAAAAAAGTGAATTTCCTTCTTTAATTTTTTATACAAAAATGATAATTTATACAGTTTAATAGAAATGCACCTTACCGCCGTGCTTTTCAAGGGAAATAGAGTAAAAACTTCTAAAAAATTAATTCTCTCAAAATACCGAAGTTTCAGCTATACTGTGCACACAGCCATGCATTTTGTGGGTATGGGGGCACAGAGAACACGTGTCTCAATAAACAGAAACCCCGAAATACAGGGTGTTATCCCTGGATCCTTCTATATCAACACTTTTGCAAGGATTTACTCTGAATTTATATAGTGAGATCCCTTCTTGCCACAGTCTTCCTCATGTGGGAGACTTCCTTTCCCACCCTTCTGTGGGCACTTCTTCCGTATGAGTAAGAACACAGGACTCAATGTGCAAGGCTGCTTCCGGAGGTTCCACCACCAACATAGCTGTGCAGCGATGTCAGGTCTGGTTAATGAGAATCTTGTTATCCTGCCCATCCATGAAAGAGGTGAATGTTTTCTAGATGAATAAG
Organism: Equus quagga; assembly: GCF_021613505.1. Taxonomy (NCBI): domain Eukaryota; kingdom Metazoa; phylum Chordata; class Mammalia; order Perissodactyla; family Equidae; genus Equus; species Equus quagga. The sequence continues at coordinate 42,388,169 of NC_060283.1, read as the reverse complement.
TCCCTTCTGAGTCTCACCCTTAAGAGCTGTAATCTTCCAGAGCCACAGGGTAGACGAAAAACACGGAGACACTAAATTGGTCACTAAATGTTCAAAATGGTAGACAGATTTTTTTAAGTCGTCACCTCCCAGGGTGTTGGAACAAAGGGACTTGCAAGATGACACGAAGAGTCTTCAGGAGGAGTAACAACCAGTTGGAAATATGTGGTAAATACCAGCATCTTTTCTACAGTTGCAAAAACAGGTATTGGGCAAGAAATTTATTAGGAATGAATCATTCTGAGAGAAATAAACAAACAGAGAAAAAATGAAAGTCTTTCCCTATGTGTCATTCAATGGCATAAATTGATGCCCCAGACACAGACATTTGCAATGCATGTGAATGGGCTTTGCCCAATCCAACTGAAAAAATTAGTTGAGAATATTCATAGCGTGTGAAAATACATAGAGACCATGGAGTAGAGGGGCCCACGAGAGTGTGTGCGGCATTAACAGCATCAGATCAGGACAGATCCATGTCCTCAGAATCTCTCCTTCCCACCCATGAGTTTTCCAACACCACAGCCAGCTCTCCATTCATGAATCACCAATCCATGCCCATCTGTGGCAAAACAAACCCTGGTTGCCTGACACGCGTCCTTCTGGCTGAACCAGCATCATTCTGTTCCTTCTTCTTCGTGGCCAGTCCACATTTCATTCTGGCACGAAAACCCCTTATTTAGGACCCTGACTGATCTCATCCTAGAAAGGGCAGTTGGATAGAAAGTGTAATGACAGGGGCCCCTAAACAAGGATGTGAGATGAGATGGTCGATCATGTAAGAACCCAAGCATCTGGTTTCCTGGGAGTCCTCAACCTTCCAAGCTGGATAAACTCAGCTTTATAACCTCACAGGCCCAGCTTTGGTTCAGTTTACTGTGGGGTTTCTCCAGGACGACAGATTAATAACAAAGACTCTCCAGAGGCCCTTCTCAGGATATAAAAGGTCTTGGTGTCCTTTCATTGTCTGTAGGAGACTTCCTTTCCCTAGCTGACATAAAATAACATTATGTGAACAAAGGATGGAAAACACTTAACTGGGAATCCTAATAGCCTTTGGGTTACAAGACAGAACACGAGAAAAAGAAGAGCAGCTCTTAACCCGGGCCAAATATCAGAGTTAAGCTCTTCTGTTCTCCCATTAACTCCCACCTGCACATTTCAGAGAAAAGTGAAAGGACAAAATCCTGAGATTTATGATCCAAGCTGAAATCTACTCCTTCCTTGCTGGTCACAGAGGAGCGAGAATCCATGAGACACTGTGAACAGTGGGGATGGAGCCACGTGTCAATCACCTAACAATCCACAATGCAAAGACAAACAAAATGCTAATGATGACCTTGAACCTGTATAGCATGCTTTAAGCCATGTAGAAGGTATTAAAGGATAAATGCTGTTCATAGCGAAATCCATGAAATTACCGTGAGAAACATGGAAGTGATAAGCTTTGGGCTTAAAAATTGAATTTCTCATACATTCATTGGATAAGTGGTTTTTGAGCACCTACAGGAACCAGGTCTAATCCTGAACAAAACCAGTAAAACTCTGCGCCCTTTGGGGCTTACATTGCAAGGACAAGATGACGCTTGCCACCACACTTGCAGAACTCGATATTACATAGGCAAGACTGGTCTTAGGGAGAAGAGCACACACATGCCTCCGTGAGCACTTTCAACGAATCCGGAAAACTTCTCTTGGGTTCACATAGGTCTTCCTTCTCATGTGGCACAACTAGAACAAAAAAAATCTCCGTTTGCAATTCATTCCTTCAATCAAGCTGTGTTCCATAAAGGCTCATTAGTCTACACTCACTGTGGTTTGGCTCCCTGAGATGCTACAGTAGCAGAAGACCAGGCAGTGGAGGGGCTTTGGAAGAGTGCCAAGGAAGAATAAGAGAGAAGTGGGAGCTAGGAAGACACAGAGGTGGGAGACAAAGGCAGACTTTGCCTCCCAAACAAGATGGATCGGCTGCTACAATGCTATCAATGCCTTTACATTTGCCCTGGTGGCTGGACAGATGGGGTACCTGGCCTCGCTCAACACCTGTGTTTTCACTCTCAGGATGTTCGGGCACATCAAAACAATTTGCCTTCGTTGAAATCTTGTAGTAAAATTATAAGCTGTTCTAGGCTGCCCAGCATCTCTTCTACTTTTATTTGATCTCTTCCTCTTTTATGTTGAAGACCCAAACAGCAAGTTTTCCCAGTGTTTAAACTCAAAGAACTGACAATTATATTGCGATAAATTCCTCATGTTCCAAAGGTATATGATCAGGATTACAGGCTTTTTAGAACTAAATGGGCCCATCCACACCAACCTAACACCACCACCTTGTTGCAGAGATGACGATTCTGACACCCAGAGAGACGAGGATACTTTCCCCAAATCACACAGCGAGTCCCTCAAAGAGAAAAACGTAGAAAGCAAGTCCTCCACCCCAAGGCCAACTCTTTCCACTACTCCAATTTCTTCCCCTAGAGAGGATCTGGACCCTTTAGTTTTCATTTTTATATCATCTACCTTCTCTCTGGCCATTTCTTCACGTCTTCACATCGAGACCAGGATCTGGTCAGGGATGTGGCAGGTGGCAGACACTCGACCAGGGCTTGTTAAACATCCTGAAAGGGGTTTGGAGTCAGAGGTAACCTTCCCTTAACCTGAAATGTGCTTGCATAGCCCAGAGATTTAAATTATGATGCCAGCATCTATAATTGAAAGAAGGAGACAGGAAGGCGTACTTAACATTCAGATATCATATTCCTAAAGGACTCTGAAATGGGGCTTTGCAAATCAAACAATCTCTACTTCAAAGAATAATTCCGAAGGGCAAATATTAAACAAGCGCTAAGTTGGCCCCAACCCCGCCCTTGTGAGTCATGTACCAACATGCCAGACGACACGTGATGCGGAATTGCTCTGGAAGTCCAAGGCCATGGTGGGCAGGACTCTGCACATTCCTCAACAAAGGCAGTTGAGAGCCTCAAAAGGCCAGGCTGAGAGGCCTGGACTCAGCTGAGGGCAGACCTGGGCATCCTTTCTGGTTGCAGTAGCTCCAGGGTCCTACTCCTCAGCCCCATGGGCTTCTGTGGATCATCCCTGAGAAGTCCAAATGATTCTAGATCAAACCTAGGGTTTTATTCTCCAGAGTGTTTCTTAGGTTCCATTCTGGGACCCAGTTTTTGGCAGATCCACCTCACCCTCATGAGGGCAGGAGTGGACCCAGCTATCTTGTGGTAGACAGGATGAGAACCAATTGTTGCCATTCCCTGTGAGGCTATCCTCAAAGTCTTCTGCTTTATCTGTTTGGCCATGCTTGGTCTGCTGACCAAGAAGCAGAGAGTGAGGCTGGCTGCCTAGGGTAAGCCTGTTCTAACTTTACAGCACGCTTTTGTTATCCCCAATGGGGACAGTGATGACCCAGAAAGGCTTACGGACTCACTCAAATGTTTTTTTTTGTAGCAGTAATAATGCTAGCAGTAGAATGCAGATTTTCTAAAATGCATATCCTCTGGGGTACATTGATACATATACCTTTGTTTAGTGATATGTATTTATTTCAGTAACTTTCCTAAGATCATAAATGTTGAGAATACTTTTTTTGTTGTTGTTTAGTGGTTCTTCCCAAGTATTTCCATGGGCTATTGTTAATAAAATCTATAAAAATATTAATAGAAATTTTACTAGGAGATCTATCTTCTTTTTAATATGTAAATATATATCATGGGGGTAAAAAAATTTACTAAGACCCAATATTGAGGAATAATTAAGTGCTAACTTTGCACTCTAATAAACAGATGAACATTGCTTCAGCTGTTAAATGCAGCATGTGTCTCAAAATTAGGTATGTAAGTGACAGATTTATTTCTGTTATTCATATTATAACTTAGTTCCAATGATGCAGAGTGATTTGAAATTTTCTGTCACATCTTGCGTTTTTCAAGTAGTCCCAAGGTGCAATTTGTCCTGTCAATTGGCTCTTGGATGTCTGAAGCTGGAAATATTGTCATTGTCACTGTCAAAGACAGAAGTGATTTATTTAGAAGGCACTAAAGTGTGCCCCTGAAGACAAAGTCACTTAATAAAAATGACACCACTTTGAAACATACATTCCCTCACCTGGTCCCTTCTGGTGAGCCGGCCCAAGGATGGTCAATCCTGGAGCTGTTCCACTCAGTGCACAAGAACAATTTATTTCGTGACAAGTCTTATATCTCTTCTTCTGCTTTCTAATCAATAGTGTATACTTGAAAGGGACAGAAATTCAGCAGAGTTCTCCTAGGCCCAAAAATGTTTACAATGAGAAAATTCTGTAAATGATAAATCAACATCAAGCACACTGCTTGAGCGTCATCCTGACAAATGGATTCAAGGGACAAACATGGTGGCAGGTGAAAAATGTCACCAATTTTCATCCTTGTAGCACTTTATCAATTCATTTTCCTTAGTGCACAACTCTTTAAGGAGGACCAGAGAAGGCGCTAAACATTTAGAAAGAATAATGTTGAGACGCCATTTGGTCGGAGATAATAAAATCAGTATAGCAATCTATTGGCTACAAGTCTAGTGCTTTTAACAGAAGGCCAGTGGAGGTTTGAAATGAGAGGTACATGGAGGCTCAGTGCACATGGAATTACCATGCACTCCAGAGAAATGAAGACTTACATTCAAACAAAAACTTTACCTGAATGTTCACAACAGCTTTCTTTGTAACAGGCAAAAACTGGAATCAGTACAGATGTCTCTCGACAGGTGAATGGTCCAGTAAACTGTGGTACATCCATACCATGGAATACTACTCAGCAGTAAAAAAGAATGAACTATTGATACGTGGAACGACATGGATGAAGCTCCAGGGAATACAACTGAGTGAAAAAACCAATCCCCAAAGGTTACATACTGTATGATTCCATGTATATATTATTTTATTATTTTTTTGAGGAAGATTAGCCCTGAGCTAACTGCTACCAATCCTCCTCTTTTTGCTGAGGAAGACTGACCCTGAGCTAACATCCATGCCCATCTTCCTCTATTTTATATGTGGGACACCTACCACAGCATGGCTTGACAAGTGGTGCCATGTCCGCACCTGGGATCCGAACCGGCGAACCCCGGGCCACCGAAGCGGAATGTGCACACTTAACTGCTGTGCCAAGGGGCCAGCCCCCATTATTTTTGAAATGACAAAATTTTAGAAATGGAGAATAGATTAGTGGTTGCCAGGGGTTAGGGATGGGAGAGAAGTGAGTGTGGTTATAAAAGGGCAACACGGGGCGTCATTGTTGTGAGGGATGTTCAGTATCTTGACTGTGGGGTTGGATACAGGAATCTATACATGTGCAAAAATTATAGAGAACTAAATACACACACACACACATGAACAAGCACAAGTAAAGGTGGGAAAATCTGACTGAGATCGGTGGATTATATGAATGTGATATTATACTATTATTTTGTGAAGTGTTATTATTGGAGAAAACCAGGTAAAGTGTATATGGGACCTCTCTGGATTATTTCTTAACAGCTGCATGTGAATTATCTCAATAAAAATTTCAATTAAAAAAGTCATCTCATGCATCTTGAGTTATTTTTCTAATAAAACTACCTTTTATTTATAATTATTTATCAAAATTTGTAATATATTTATGTTGTTCTGATCAATGCATATGCATACTCATTTTAAGGATAACTCAAACCAGAGAAATATTTAAACTAAAAGACATATGGTCACAGTAGAGAATTTTTGAAAATTGCCATTATTTATTCTTTTTCTTGCAGAGGAAATATGACAGGGTGGAAAATAAATGATTAAAAAACAGTCCTGAAGTCCATTCTCTCCCTTTATGGGGGAAAGGGAGAGTGACCCTAGAAAAGAAAGAAATAACTTGTCTAATCTCCTTGTCAACTTGTTAATGGCAGACCTACTGTTTGCTAGCAGGCAAGTCCTTAGGATGGAATGCTGTTTGCTGAACGTACCTGTTTGCCTAGAATCGCTTGTGGTAAAAAAAAAAAAAAAAAAACAACGCTGAAACCTGTGGGTTTAGGGCATATGGCTTCCTGGAAAATGTCTCTTAGGCTTTGTAGCTAAGTATAAAATGGAGATGTTTCAGGTTGAAAGGGCTCTCTTCTGCATAAGTGATATAACCACATACAGTATTAGGTATCATCTGTGTTAATTTGGGCTGGACCTTATATGATGCAGCAAAAAAAGGACTGAAAGCTATACTGACAGTCCCAGATCTCACTTGATTTTGCTGGCACCTTCTGATTATTTGTTTCCTTGAAATTAATAGTAAAGTTTGGTACTGGATGAGATTTCGGATTTGAATATCCAATTCTCTGTGCAATCTCATAGGGTAATCAAAAGAAGACTTTCAAGCATACTTCTACCTACATCATACTAGGATGACACAGTGGGAGAGACAGAGAGGACCAGGAAGGAAGATAAATTTTATAAAATTTATGACTCTTAAAGAGGAGCTTGTCCATGATATTTTTAAAAGATATGCTAGTTTGATATTTAGGCTATACTGACTACATTTAAAAAAGAGCCATGGAGTAACTTTATTTAAAATTAGAGCACTTAAAATATGGTAGAAATTACATCCTTTGCAACTGTTTAAATGTATGATGGAAATATTTACTTCATACTTAAAAATGTGTGGTCGACTAGAATAGTGGTATATGTTGTAGAAAACTAAATGAAACCCCTAGAGTATGTCATACCTAATTGATTCTCATTGAAAAGATCTACCTATGATTAGAGAATCGTAAACCAAAACTACACTGAGATACCTGTCTCATCTGTCAGACTGGTGAAATTCAAAAGCATGGCAAAGATTGTGTTGGCAAGGCTATGGAGAAAAAGACATTTATAGATGGTGGATTGAGTTGCAAATTGACAAAACGTTTTTGGAAGAGAATTGGCAACATACAACAGAACTATGCAAGATCAATGAACACCTTGTTCCTGACTCAATGCTAATTTTAATGGAAAATAAAAAGATTTTTTATGAGCATATGTAGTTGACTAAACAACGTTCACATTCTGAAGAGTAAATTTAGTTTTAAGAAACATGCAGTCAAGGACCCGTTTTTGATCAAAATCCACTCCCTCATGCTGATTGGATCAATCTGTTTTAGTGATATGTGACAAATTCTACTCTAATTGCCCCGGTGCACCTGTACGTCTGTGTGTGTGTGTGTGTGTGTGTGTGTGTGTGTGTGTGTGTTTATGAAATAAGACCCTTGGCAATCAAAATCTAATCACTCAAGAGCTTTAAATGTCATATTTACCTTCTGTTTGCAAATAGAACCCAATGCACGATGTGATAGTAATTTTTAATGACCAGCTCCATCAAGTTTTTATATTCTTAGTTAAAAGTCATCCTGGAACCACAGCTTTCTTGCTATTTTTTTAATAACACTTTATTTATTTATTTATTTATTTTTAACACTGGCCCTGACCTAACATCTGTTGCCAACCTTCCTCTCTTTTCACCTCCCCAAAGCCCCAGTACATAGTTGTATATCCTGGCTGTAAGTCCTTCCAGCTCTTCCATGTGGGATGCCGCCACAACATGGCTTGAGGGGCGATGTGTAGGTCCACGCCCAGGATTCAAACCAGCGAACCCCAGGCTGCTGAAGCAGAGCTTGTGAACTTAACCACTACACCACTGGGTTGGCCCTCCTGCTATTTGACACTGAGCTTGGACTGGGGAAATTTTGTGGCTACTTGCTCAATTTTGGTACTACAGACCTCCATATTAGAGTTACCACACTGAAAAAAGTTCTACAGGATTCTCTACTAGATTTCTTTATAACAAAGAAGAATGATAGCAAATATTTAGAAATACAGAACCAAGTCCTTTAATAAAGAAGCTTATGGACTGTAGTTTGAAGGGTGTCTGGTTAAGGTCCCTGCTGATGAGCGGCTTCTTAAGAGAAGAAGAAAGAAAGAGGTTTCTCATTGCATGTTGGGAAAATAAGAATAAGGAAGGAAGCGGACTCAGGAGTTTTTGAGATGAACGACCACTTCAGCAAGCACATTTATTTTTAGTAAGAGTGCACTTGCACTGCAGCAAAGGTTTCAAATCTTGAGAGATTAAAGGAAAAGTAAGAAGCTCTTTCATCATCTTTCAAGAAGCACCTGCTCGGCGGTCCAAAGAGTCTTATTTTCAGCCACAGTAGAGTCCTACTAGCAGTGCAAAGTGCACAATCCCTGTCCAGTAGACAGATTCACAGTCACTTCTCTCTGATTTGCTCAGCAGAAGCAAGAGCCATGGATGCCATCAGCCCAGGGAAACAGAAAATGCAGCTTGGCAGCTTGAGGTGGAGACCCGTGAATGGCATCAGAAAGGAGGTCTCCATTGCCAGAAAATGAAGACCAAGAGAAACGTCTAGTCCACATTCTCTGATGCCCTTTGAAAGGTGACTGTCTGACTCTCTAGCCCCCCGAGACCTCATACACATAAAGCAAAGATACAGAAACCATGACTCACAGATCCAAGCGAAGAAAGCAGATCCCTTTTTAAAAAGAACTTATTTTCATTGTTTTAGGAACCATCTCCTTATAAAGGTAAAAAATTTCCCTGTAAATTCACTGGATCTTTCATACGGATCTTTGTATATTGACTTTTTGATCAAGCCCGCTCACTCTTCTTCCACTGGGCTACTGTGTGCTTCCATGTTCTCACTTTCTGTCCACCACCAGCCTCACAGGAAGGCTGAGATGCTTAATGTGATAAGATCAACAGGACCTGAAGGACAATACACAGACCTGCAGGAGTACAAAGTCTTGTCACTGACACAGCTGCTGCTGGTTCAGCTCATCCCTCCTCATTCTACCAGGTGAGTAGTTAATTTTCTCTGTCAACGTGACTGGCCATGGAGTGTCCAGATACTTGATTAAACAGTATTCCGGGCGTGTCTGCGAGGATGTTTCCGGGTGAGATTAACATTGGAATCCTTAGACTGAGTAAAGCAGATTGCCCTTCCTAATGTGGGTGGGCCCCATACAATCCATTGAGAGCCTCCACAGACCAAAAGGTGAAACAAGCTGGGGCATCGGTCTTCTCCTGCCTTTGAACTTGACTCAGGCTAGAACTACAGCATCGGCCTTCCTGGGTCTCTAGCTTGCCAATTGCAGTTCTTGGGACTTCTCAGTCTCCATAATCACAGGAGCCAATTCCTTGTGATAATAAATCTCTTGATTATATATATAAAATATACGTTCATATATAAATATATAAATGCGACTCTTTATATATACACGCAAATATACACACATACACACCCTAATGGTTCTGTTTCTCTGGAGAACCCTGACTAATACAGGTGGGATCCACCACCCCACCACCCCCTTCCCCCTCTTCCTCTCCCACACCCCACACCCCACAAATTCTCTTCCTCAGTATCCCTTCTCCTTTTGTTAGAGACAGCCCAAATGTTCCTTAATTGTCGCCAGCCCCCAACCTCAAATTCTGTAATAGTGATTCTATACGGAATCTAAGTTGTGAAGTGCAAGGAGGCAGACTAAGAAAGTCAGACTTGATTCCCCTCCAACACCAAGTTATACTTTGGAAAACAATGAAGATGAGTCTTTGTGCTCACCGTTTCCAGAGGGAACAGGCCATCTTAGCCTCACAGAGGAAGGGCACTTGGTTGAACTGTTGGGGAGTTCAGAGCAGAGAGGACCTGCCCAGGAGGTCCTGGCCCCTCTCTTCTGCCACCTCCCTCAACAGACAGCCTCACTCAGCCCAACTCCCCAGGACTTTCTCTTTGTGCATCTTGCAAGCCTCCTCCATTTTTCCTTGTGTAAAAATATCTAGGAATTAATGATAACAGCCCACATTAGAGTGTAGGCTCCCAGAATGCAGAGATGTGTGTCATATTAACAGCATACGACACACAGCTTGAGCCCAAAATTCAAGGAATAAAAAAAAAAAATCAATGAACTCTCCTTAACCTCCAGCGTTTTAATGGAATAATAATATACTCAGCATTATAATTCTCAAACTCTTAAAATTCAGGCTAGTTTCACGTGAAGAGTTTATTCTCCTTTTGGATGCAGGTCCATTTGGAATGGTGAATGAATGATAATTTAATAATAATAATCCTGATTAATACAATGAATGACTATTATCTTGAGAAAATAAAAAAGATATCAAGGAAACTTGAAATACAGCTAACCTGATATTTAAGGGTCTTTTAAAATTAGTTTTCCCTGCTGATTGGTTAAAAGGAACAGGAACAGGCAGAAACGGTTAGGGGCTGGTGGTGGTATTTGTTTCAGTGTTTCTCTTGATTTATTCACGGTTTCTCTGCTCTCAGGTTTCTATTATCATAGTCAGCAGCAATGTCTTATTTCGCTTGGTCAGTGCTTTTCACAAAACCTATGAACATGCTCAGAAGGTAACAAGTGAGCACCAGCATTCTTGGATGGGCTGCACAAAGAAACCAAAAGCTGGAGACCAGAGTTTGGGGTGGAAGTGAGATGACAAGGAAACCTTGCTTTTCTGAATCAGCTATGATAAGGGGTTTCAGGAATCTGGCAGTAGACTTCCATTCAACAGCAAATATGTCAAAACCAAGCCAGATGCCTGCCTGCCTCCCTGGTACCCTCACTCATAGAAGAGATCTTCTCGGCCAACTCCTGTAGCCTTCTCTGTCACTCACACTTTCTGCACCTCATGTCAAGAGCAGCAAACCCCTGCACTGTCACTTAACATGCCTTCAACCTGTACAATCACTGAATTGGCAGATGAGGCTCATTCTGTGACAGGAAGGCCTTCACTGCCTGCCTCAAATGCCGACAGGCCAAATCAAACTTGACGTTGCCCATCTCTGTCCACAGTCATTCTGCTCTGCCGAGTGGCAATTCAACTTTGGGGCTAAAAGAAAAAACAGCTCTTGGAGTTTCTCATTGATTCCATCAAGGAACCCACCAATCCTACTTGGAGCCACATTGCAGCAAGGCAATATTTCCTTCCATTGAACAAATGGATTCAGTTAAAAAATAAACAAGCTTGGAGGGATGTTACATTTGCCCAACAGTCAAACCTTACTGCTAATATGTAGATGCACACACTCTACCAACTTCCTAAGACTCTTTCCCTGCAAAGCTTTGTGTTGTTTGTGAATGCTAAAAGAAACCTCAGCGTCACTAAATTAGAAATGTCTGATATGTTTGTGTGCATGGACACACGCATGTGAGAGAGAGAAGACACTACGAAAGTGCACTTGTGGTACAAGGAAGCATGCCCCAGTTTTGCTTTTTGTAGAGGAAAATAGTAGGGAAATTAATAGACCTGGCTAAATCTTATGGAAAACAAGTAATTTCTTCTCCTTAATTTTCTTTCAGAATAAAAAAAAGAAATAAAAACATAATTGAAGCCCTAGGTAATGAAAAATTATTACTAAACTAACTCACCACCCCCAATCATCCTCCAAAAGCAGAGGACAGGTGAGATTTGTATTCTTCTAACTAGAAGACCAGATTCAAAGAAAGACTCAAAACAGAGTCTTGAAATATTTGATCTTTCTGTTCAATTTTGATCAAGCCAAAATTTCATAATTTGATGATGCCATCTTACTTTCGAAACATATAGGAAATCCCCCCAATCTAAACCTTCTGACCTACAGTCCACTGTCTACTCACCCTTGACTTCACATGAAACTTAAATCTATCAAGCTTCCCCAGCATGTGGTTATAAAAAAGACAAACTCAGCTTATATGCACCCAAATTAATGTGGCGAGATCTCATCTTGATCACTGCAAAATAGCTCCCAGTAAAAGAACAGGCGGTTATTTTGGGGTGTCTCCAAGGAGATGTTCCTTATGGCCCCACAAAGTCTGAGATCAACCACGCGGACCCTGTGTTCGTCCTCCCAGTTCTGGCCCTCACTTGCTTCTATTTGTTGCTGCTCATGCCTTTAGTGCAGCTTCATGTCCATAAGGGTAACACCAACGTCCATGCCAAGGGCACTGCCCCAGCTTTCAATTCGTGGGCTTCCAGAACCAAATAGGGTTAGAACCAATCTGGGAAAAGGGCCTCCTTCTCAACTCTGGGCCACCCTTGGTCGATTGGACCCAACACAGCTACATTTTGTGCCCGGAGTGGTACAGTTTCTCTTGAGTTGATCCTCCCGTCTGGCCCTCATTTTTTCAGTAAAAGGAATTCAAATCCAAGCCAAAGGTCTGGCCCGGAAGCAGACATCATGCCTTCCTCCTCTACTTCTTTCCTGGCCACATGCCCAAAGCACGCTTCTCCACCAGACTCCAGTTCCAAACCGGAAGACACTGGGGAGGGCTGGCAGGGAAGAGATTTCTGTACTCATCACTTCTGGGCCCCAGTTCAGCCAGTTATGGATGACCTATTGAGCCCACAACAAGATAAAAACAAAACAAAGCATAATCCTCTTCCTTTGAAGCCAGTACTGCACTAGGCAATGATCTGATTAGGAAAAAAAAAGGAATAAAAACAAAATGAAATATTAAAAAAAGATAATATTCACTTTTACATCATGAAGAAATTAAATTAAAGCAAACTTAAGACTTCCAGCTATTTTATTTATGTCTCATCCAAAATATAAAAATAATAATAGCACCTAAATTTATGGAGTGATAACTATCAGGCACTGTTTTACGTGCCTAATGTATGAACTCATTAAATTCTCACAGTAGCCTTGTGAGATAAATACTGTTACCATTCCCAATTTATAGAAGAGGAACTGAGGTACAGAGAGGTTAAGTCACTTGTCAGAGGTCACACAGGAGGTTTAGATTTCAAGCCCAGCTCTTAAACGCCTCGCATATTGCTTCTCTGAATCAAAATGAGGTCTTCATTCACTCTCCTTCTTTGCTCAAGGGCCTGAACAAAGGTTTTTGAATGGCGTGGTTTTAAGACTCTGTTCCACTTCTTGGTGCAGGATCTCAACCAGAGATGGTACAACCACAAGAGGAGAAAAATACACCAGATACTGCATAGTAAGCCTGGGGATGTAAAGAAACCCAAAGGTCCCCTTATGATAAACACTGTTACTTTTTATGGTGAGTCCTATAGTGGCAGATTACTTCTCTGTACATTCTGCTTACGCTACACGGAGTCATCACATGATATAACTCTAAGATAGTCTCTTTCTGGGTGTGAATAAAGGAGTTGAAGCCACGTGGAAAAGGATCTAGTGATTTTCCCCTCATTCAAAAAACTCTCCTATTTGACCTGAGTCATGGAGAGTCCTCTAACCTGAGAGCAACTCTTCTGGAAGAGCACCATCACCAACCTCCACCCTTGTTACTAGCACACTTTGTTCCCCCCTGCATCGTTTTGCCACTCCTCACCGCAGCCCCGACTCCCCCCAAAAATTAACAAAAGGCTGCATCTGGCCCTGGTTGGGGGGACTCGCTGAAGGGGGCAGATCTTTCGATTGCAAAAGGGACTTAGATCCCTCTTGGGCTGGCATGCATTTATTTTCTCACAAATACTTCTCCTTGGTAGGCAAGAGGAAACAAAGCAAAATTTGCAACGCGAAGGTGCTGGCCAGAGCAGAGCAGTGGCCCAAAGACCGGTCCTGAAAGTCCCCTCCAGGGTGCTAACCAGGGCAGGAAGGGGCTGAAACCCCACCGGCTCCATGGCGGCTGCAGATGTGCTGGGGCAGAAGCCCAAGGCGAGAGCAGAAGCGGTTGCTAACGATGTCAGCAGTGGCTAAAATGATCACATATACGATCTCATTTTTATTATTTCATAGACGTAAGATTTTACTTTATGCTCTATTTTCATAATTTTATACATAAAATGTATTAAATATGGAGTTTCCCAATTTTTGTTTTATGAATTCTTTATAATTTTTTAAAGTAACAGTATTTGGAGTATTATGCAAAATTAATATTGCAGTATCGAGTATTGTCATTTTGCTGAGTTGGGCAGTCACCACGTGACCTGAGAAATTAAATGCAAACTCGATTGTACATTTGTATTTTTCCAAGAGAAGAGTCATCACGTTAATCAGATTCTCAAAGGGATTAGCAATGCAAAAGAAGAAAGACACACCGCCTATAGTAAATTCCTAGGTGCAGATCTACGGCCGTGATGAATACGTATGTTTTTAAGATTTGATGTATATTTTAAAATTGCCTTTCAGAAACATTTTGCCAATTTTTATGCCCCAAATCTACACATGAGACTCTTTCCACATACCGGACATTTTTCAATAATGACGATCATTATTGTCAGCATTTTCGCCAATTTAACAGATGAAAAGTGTTATGCTGTTATCTTCGATTGTTGGTAAGATTAAATTTTTTCATACGTTTATTGACAATCTTTCTTTCTTCCTTGGTGAGTGACCTGTTCAATTTCTTTGCCCCTTTGTGCTTCTACAGAGGGTTGTTTATCTTCTTTCCAATATTTGTATCTCACTCAGTTTTACATCTCACTCCACTGGCCAATATGTTCAGAACAACGATAGATAATGCTGTAGCAATCCTGGTCTGTCGGCTGAATTTACTTGAAATGCTGGGAAGTTCCAGAACATCAGAATATACCCATGAGCAAATATAAGCAGTTGGATGCCTTTCAACAACTTCTGTGTTACCTAGTGATCAATTGCCAACAGCCAGAGAACTGACCAAGAGCTTACTATACTATAAGATGGGACCAGAGGCACCTTCTAGTTTCTTTCCCAAGTTTACATCTCAGAAATCCTGAGATTAATTTCCCAGTACTCAGAAGATCATAAGAAACTTTCTGACTGTATTCATGCTGTTTTAAAATTCAATCAGAGGGGAGAAAATCAGAAGTCATCTACCGAGAAGACACACAAGAACTCTGGGGACCATTTGCTGCATTACAGTGACATGATATTGAGCAGTCTTTTCCCAGAAGCACTTAATTCTCTAATGATCAATTTAGTTTATCACAATCGTAGGAAAAAATTTACACACTGAGATGTATAATATATACACATATAAATATTTACATAGAGACACTCATATCTGCATGCACACATTCACATCTAATTAACCTTGTGCAGTCAGAATCTATAAATACTGATCACGGAAGAGGAAAAATATGAAAGAATGCCAAAATAATAAGCCATTTGGCTATAGCACTTCTCCAAGATGACAGCTCCTGTTTATCTAGGTTATCTCTTTGTGAATCTTTTTGTGAAGTGCATTCCCTGAAGCCAGACGACAGACTGAAAACCAGCCAACCATACAGGAGGCACTGCTGCCATATCTGTGAAGTCCCCCATTAGGGCAGGCAGCCATTAGTTTCACGGCTCCCTCACTTATTACAATGCGAAATGAGGGCCATGACTGATGAAAACCTTGGAGATTTCAACTGGCTGTCAAAATGTATAGCCTCTCCAGCAGAGTTCTAAAACTCCATCAATTCTAAACTGGGAAATGAAGGACTCAGGACTCCTGTGGCAGCAGATCCATTATTCTGAGGTGAGACAGGCTATACACATCTGGAGAGTTTTTGTAGGCTATGCTGAATTGAGTCATGAGCTCTTAATATATTTCCTTTTTTAAAAAGTCCATTTTTCCAAATATTTACATGATAAGTATACTCTCAGTTCACAGCATGGTAACTGCTAAATAACGGTGGATTTGGAAAAGTCCCACAAAGCCACAGCCACTCTACCTAAGTGCTGTGTGGACACTGGTGTGTGCATACTGTATACGCGTCCAAGACACTTGCAGAGACATACCTGTACTGCCATTAGCCATCTGCCATTCAGTGTCCCACCTCAAACTAACATGGAGCTGGCCCTAAGTCACTGCAGACCTTCTAAAGAATAAGCCATGACACCACTACTTGCCTGGCAGGAGACTAAGGGTCATCATCTAAGACAAAAAGAAAAATCACATGCTTAAATGCCAATCACTGCTCTTCAAAAGATAAATCTTTGAGCATCTTCTAAGATTTTCTATGAAGAAAATAAGCTTTTGCTACTAGGTTAGAAACTTGTCAGGCTAGCAAGGCACACAATGTAAGAGAAACGCTTGAACGGAAATTAGGCACGAAGGCCAAATGAACAAGTGGTCTGATCTAGCGTCCCTGAGTTTCTAATTTTCTTTTAGGGTTCTCCACACACACTCCTGACTATCACCACAATTCCTGGGCTCTGTAGGAACTCTGGTCTCACTTTGTGACTGTTTCATGTGTAAACTCCTCTTCCTTTCCTTGTTCCTACTGCATGGAGGAAATAAACTCAAATGGTCCATAGAGTTTTATAAAAAGGAAAGGCTCACAAAGAAAATTTTAATCCATCTAAACAGAGATAGATGCAAAAAACAACAGCTTTTGGATCCTAAGATATCCGAATCCTTATCCTTACCTTGATCATGGACTTTATAGCAAGTAATTGACCTAATTAACTGACGCACGGTCTTGGACAAATTACTCAGTCTTGGTTTCCTCATCTACAAAATGAGGATTCACTCAACAAACATTTGTATCTCTGCTCTGTCAGACTGAGAACACAGCAGTGAAATAAAAGGCAACTGAAGGGGCTGGCCTGGCGGTGCAGCAGTTAACTTTGCTTTGGCGGCCCGGGGTTTGCCGGTTCGGATCCCAGGGGCAGACATGGCGCTGCTTGGCATGCCATGCTGTGGTAGGTGTCCCACATATAAAGTAGAGGAAGATGGGTACGGATGTTAGCTCATGGCCAGTCTTCCTCAGCAAAAAGAGGAGGATTGGCAGCAGATGTTAGCTCAGAGCTAACCTTCCTCAAAAAATAAAAAAAGGCAACTGAAGCTAACAGTTCATTACATGAGAAAAATAACACTACTTACAGTATAGGACTGTTACAAGGAGGAAATTAAATGAGGTGACGTGAACAAATGCCCAGCACACTGTAAAGTCTCCAAAAAAACAGTCGGGCTGAAACTGGTTGCCTTTATGATTGTTACAAACTGATGTGGCCCAGCCTGGAATCTTCTCCTCCAGTTCCTGGATCCCCTCTCCCTGCCTTGGAGGTAACATCTTCCTCCTATAACACTGGCCTGAATCCTTCCCACCCTGTGTAAAGACAGATCGAGACTAAAGAGCTCCCTTCAGAACAGCCTCAGTTGCCTAGTCTTAGGTCAGGAGCATCCTTTAATCTTCAGCTCAACCTCAGGACAGACAAATGTGTGGGCTCAGAGTCCCCCAAAGGCCCAGAATCTTCCCGGCTCCGGCTTTCCTTGCTGCTCACATCTGGAGGACACTGCTGAGCTCCTGCCCTCCACTTCTCACCTCCAAACCATAATTTTGCTAAAGCAGTTCAACAACATTATGATGACAAAATACTCAGTAATAGGAATAGACACCATTTATATACATAAGCTCCTGGGAATCCAAAGTTTACAACTGCCCAGAAGAATGTCCATACAGGGGGTCATCTTCCTGAGGCTACTGGAAAAATCACATAGAAATATGCATACATATGTGACAGTGTTTATGTATGAAGTTCCTGTCAAAGAGGTTTTAGATTTCTTTACCTTGTGGATATGGGAGAAAACTCTCCAATTAAATTTTCTAGTAAGATTTTGTAATAAGTTTCTACTTCTCTAAGGAGCTGATTGACCATTTCTACTTGCTACCAAGGGCCTTCCTCGCTAATTGCTGTGTTAGATGGGGTTTGGCTGAGAGAGGCTCTTTTTGAACAAAGGGAGATCGATAGAGCGCTTGCTGCTTTAAAGACAGATTTACGCGTTGGCCATTTTCTCTTCCAGAAGCTCTCATACATGAAATAAATTTACTTGGTTACCTATTGTCTCATTTGACCTGTGGGAAATGCTCATTTCAAGCAGGAAGAAAACAACTGAATTGAAAACTATCTGGAGGCCACTTGGCATCTAGTTGACATCAGAGAAAAAGGCATTCAATAATAATTCCAGGAGCTAGTTCCATGTGAATATTGATAGTGGATTAAGAATAAGAAATCGGCAGTTTAGTTTAAGCCATTTGAAGTTTTTCTTTGTAAGTAAGAACTGTATGAAATAAAGGGATCCAAGATTGAAACACATCTGCCTCAAACAATTTTTATTCTTTTATGTGTGCCAAATATAAGTATTATGAAAACTGTATTTCAATAAGTAAATGATTTTAAGTGACATTTTACTTAACAATGACTCAGAACAACAAAAGCCTGTGCCACAAAAATCTAACAGAATACTAGTAAATATAAACATAATATAACCATGTCTAGGTAGAAGACAGATTTCCATCAATTAAAACATCCACGGGGCATATAAATATGCAATATTGTGTGCCATATTTTGGTTCAAACCATATTCACTTCTCTTTTTCTTGACTGTCATTTCTTATAAAACTCAGCTTCTTGTCTGAGTTTCTATATCTATTCAGGGAAATAGTTTAATTTGAAAACCACCAAAATAGGATTTTCAAAAACTGTCAATTCAGAAACTATAGACATGTTACACCAATGAGAGAATGAAAAACAAGCACTTGTTCGTTTAAAAACAAACTTTTTCTGAGCCTCTAAAATATGCCAGATGCTATTGTAGGCATGTGGAGACAGAAGTGAATAAAACAGGTGGAAATTTGCCTTCATGAAGGAAGAGAAAAATCCTATCTTCTCATTTGCTATAGTGCAAGCTAGAACCTGTGGCACCTGCCCCCCCAGGGGCGGCCCCAGCCTGAAAGGCAGGTCTCCCCCAGCGAGCCCGGACAGTAAAGCCTCAGGCACACCCTCTTGTCCTGCAAGGAGTCCAAATCACTTCATTTTATACCAAGCGAAGTTAACTTTTTACCTTCCAAACTGGACTATTTGCTTTTGGACATAATATAGAATGTAATTTTGGTTTTATAGCTACCTAGAACAGTTGCTCTAAAGGGGCTTAATTATTAATTGATATTCCAATTGACTGCTCCCAAGAAATACACTTTTATCTAAGGTTAAACCAGTAGTGACAACCCAAGGAATCAGTCCACTCAGACCTATGATCAAAGTTTTGGGATTTCCTGGGAGAAGATTTAAGGATTAAGATTCGAAAAAGTCCTTTGAATCTAAGGACAACTCTAAGAAATGAAAAATTTCTCCATCTCTCCCCATTTATTCAATTCTTGTTTTAATCATACAAATGAGCGGTAACCAAGGATGGGATAATCACAGATCAATAAGTAGATAATGGATGGCTTTACATGCTCATAATGGTGCTAGGCAGGATGGGATATAGCCAAAAAAAGAAAAGGATTTGCAATGAAGTTGCAATCAACAAGCATGAAGTGAACCCTGCCAATACAAGACAGCAGGTAATTAAGTGATAGTTATTCAGTACAACCTGTATACCCAACAGGAGGTCGGAAGAGACAAGGTGTAACAAGGTTGAGGTGAACTCGCCTTGGACAGGTTAAAAAGGAGAAATTCCACACAAGCCTTGGCTTAGGCATTCAACACGTGAACATGTGGAGGGCAAAAGGTCATCTGACTAAAATAGGATTTGTGTTTTGGAGAAAAGTGGCATGTAACGCTCGAGATGTGGGAGATTGTGAAAGAACTTGATGACCGGGAAGGGGTCAGGTTAGACAGACCCAATGACAGGAAGCCGAGGAAAATCCAGCAAGGGTGAGTCAAACGATGAGAACAGAGGTTATGGAAGTTTAATCTGGTGGAGGTGGTCAAAGTCAACCACAATGTAACCAGCCGGTCATAGAGAAGAATGCTGTGCCTCAGTGGAAAACTATGCATTGTCTAGACTCTACAGAACAGCCTTCTGAGTTTTGGGATTTGGTTCTATGAGAGTACTTTACAACTGTGTGAGTTGCAAGAGGTGATAGCAATGCAAAATAATTCTTGCATATAGATGTGCAAATTTTGTCCCATCCAGGAGCAGTTTGAATGGCTCCCTATGTCCTCTTCCACCCCAGCCCCAGCAGGGGAAAACAATTTTGCTTTCATTTGTACATTCATTTCAGTAGCCCTCATCTGTCACTGAGCCTGTTCTTGGAATTCTCTTTTAAACTGGCTATCACGTCCGCCTGGTTCCCTCATTGATTGATGAGTAGAGCAAAATCTGGATACATGTTTACTTTATGTCTGTATGAAAGTCAGGATTTTGCCTTTTGTGGAAATTTCTACTGGAGGATAAAGTCGTAGTGCAGGTCTGGGTACCCTGACAGAGGTCAGTGTCACTGCAAATGGAGAGAAGGGAAGAAACCAGACTCTCCAAAGAAAATGATGAAAAGACATGGTGACTGGATGCGTACCGTAAATAGCTGCCCAATCATCATCGTGGTCTTTTACACTTATCCTTCATGATTGGTGCTCGTGCCTACAAAGTTTACAAATCTCTAATAAACTGAGAGACCCTGTGTAGGTGCCTGATGCATGGAGAAAGGAAAAGGAGTTCAAGCCCATTAGCTTGCTGACATGCACTCCTTCTGCAACAACCTCCTCGTGCACAGCTGACCTCCGAAGATTGAGGACAAACACCGGTCTTTACCTGTGACTTGTCTCTGCTTCAACCTTCCACGAGAAGGAAGAGGATAAGGAAAACAAGGGTAATTTAACATGTTTAAAAGGCTTTCATTAGAATGGCTGTAATTGCCAAGGCAAAAAATAACAAATGTTGGAGAGGTTGTGGAGAAAACAGGACCCTCATACACTGCTGGTGGGAATGCAAACTGGTGCAGCCACTATGGAAAACAGTATGGAGATTTCTCAAACAGTTAAAAATATAAATACCATATGATCCAGCTAGCCCATTACTGGATATTTATCCAAAGAACTTGAAATCAACAATACAAAGAGACTTATGCACCCCTATGTTCATTGCAGCATTATTCACTATAGCCAAGACATGGAAGCAACCCAAGTTCCCATCGACTGATGACTGGATAAAGAAGATGTGGTGTAAATATATAGGATGGAATGCTACTCAGCCATAAAAAAAGACAAAATCGTCCCATTCACAACAACATGGATGGACCTTGAGGGCATGATGTTAAGTGACATAAGCCAGACAGAGAAAGACAACCACCGTATGATTTCACTCACTTGTGGAAAATAACCAAACTTACAGACAAAGAGAACAGCTTAGTGGTTACCGGGGTAAAGGGGTCGGGGGGTGGGCACAAGGGGTGAAGGGACACATTTATATGGTGATTGACAAATAATAATGCCCAACTGAAATTTTACAATGTTATAAACTATTATGACCACAATTAAAACAAAAAGGCTTCCCTTGTGTCCTGCTAAGCCACACTTTAAACGAGGGAATTAAAATATAAGCAGAGGAAAAATATTGTCAGGAAAAAGATAAAAGGTAGAGTTGCCTCAGATATGTCTCCATTTGATTAATCTACATGGGGATAATTAGAAATCAACTCAGACCATAACTATGGCCCCTCTTGATCATGGACTCAAACTATAAGAAAATCAAATACTGGTGTCTTTTTTTTTTTGAGGAAGATTAGCCCTGAGCTAACATCTGCTGCTGATCCTCCTCTTTTTGCTGAGGAAGACTGGCCCTGAGCTAACATCCGTGCCCATCTTCCTCTATTTTGTATGTGTGACGCCTACCACAGCATGGCTTGCCAATCGGTGCCATGTCCGCACCCGGGATCCGAACCAGCGAACCCCGGGCTGCGGAAGCGGAACGTGCAGACTTAACTGCTGCGCCACCAGGCTGGCCCCATATTGGTGGCTTTTAAGTTATTAGTATATATAACGAATTTTTGGCTCAATACACAAAATAAAGCATGGAATATATTAAAGACAACATTGTGCTCAAATCTAAACAAACCTGTCAATATAGCCACCAATTTTGTTCTAAAGCCCAGGATAAGGCCTAAGAATACAGCCACAGATGCTGGATTTGAACTTTCATAGGCACACAGCCTGATTTCAACGATAACTCATTTGTAGCACTTTAAAAGTCTGCAAAGCATTTCCACACATTATACTCAACTCTAGTCTCGTGAGTCGAGGTTCCCATTTCACACACGAGCAAGTTGAGGCTAAGAGGCTGGCTGGCTTGCCCAAGTGGACACCACTGGTTGTTAAGAAGTGGAGTACAAACCCAGGAAAACCTCAGACTCCAGTGAACTCTTAATTAACCAGAAAAGGCAGGTTATCTGTGTACTGTACACAATCTGGTTATTTTGAGTGGTAGAGCACGTCTATTCACAGACACTGTTCCCTATTCCCAAATGAAATGTCAGTGGCTGCTCTCATGAATCCTTTTCAAAGCTCCTGAATTCAGATTAGCCAAAGAATGCTGTGGGAGCATGAAAGCCACAGAGAAAGACCCACCCTATGGGAGACTGAGCGATTCATGGCGCCAGTTAATGCCCAAACCCTTTGCCACATGTCCACAATATTCCTGTGTAGGCAGCCACTGAGTTTTGGGTGATTTGTTATGCAGCAATATTATGGCCTGGATAATTGATACACTCTGCCTTTTCTCAGGCATACCAGCTAATTTTATCTGTGACCTCGAAACATATCTCTTTGGGAAGAAGGAGGAGTTTGGATGATTAATTGGTCTCTTTTTTGGAAACTGGACTCTGAAATGCTAAATGTAGCACATTAATAAAGCCTCAGCATAACGTAATATAAATAAATCTCTTAAAAAAATAAATATCTATTCTTGACTACAGACCAGGATCAAATTAATCCTTTTCACCTGATTTGCTACTTTTTTTTTCTTCCCAATACAACCAATAAGCAATCTGATAGTCGAAAGACGTTCATACACTTCTTGCTAAAATCAATTTCCAGGGTAATAAATTGCATTGCTGGCAACATTAAAATAAATTCACACCCGTGTCCCTAGTGGTCTACCCTCAAATATCGTCTAACATTAGAGACCCGTATTTCCTGAATGTTTGTGACCCGAAGCCAAGAAAGGACACATAGAATTGCCTTCTCCCTGTGTAGCAGAAGAGAAGCTTTCCCCCACTTTGTGGGAAGAAGAGACAAAGTTGTCTATTCAGTCGAAGGACTGCTGGCTTCACTGGACACGGTATTTTTCCAAGATTTTTTTTTTCTAAATGGAATGCAATGTACACAACTTTAACATAACAGACAGAAATTATTATTTTTGCTGACCTCAAGATGCGCTGAATACCACTGTGGTAACACCAGAAACGGGCAAACAAAAACAAACCAGAAGAACACGAAAATTAATAAAAACACTCATTTTCCATCTTTGATTCTGTCCAGTGCTCCTTCCTCCTGCAAACAAACTGTTGCGTTTTGCTTCATCTAAATAAAGGTAAATACCGAAAACAGAATTAAATGAGTGAGAAAATGCTTGACATCATGATAGCTAAAACTACTCACGAAAAAATCAGAATTTAGCAAGTAAAATACCTAAATATTATATTAGAAATATCACCAATGAATGAGAGTCTGGTTAAGATGATATTGCAGCTTCCGTGAGCTGGTAGAATTGGTCAGCCTTAAGAACTATCTGTGGGCCTTTGTCTCAATTTTCCAGAGAGAGGTTGAAAAGGCATTTGAGAATTCACACAGAGAATAATGCTCTTCTCAAAATTATCGCTGCACAGAGAATGGGCACAGCCTTTTCGACCCACACTTATTAAGAGCTGGATAGGGGCAGAAGACATTTAAAATCAGTTTTCAATAAGCATCGGAAATGGGACAATGATATTTTACTGACCTAAATGTTTACAAAAGAATTAAAAGGTAATTAGAAATGCAAAGCCTTTCTTCCTCAGAGGCAGGATACCATTAGCAAGGTCAATTACGCCTCCGGGAACGGCTATGTGTCCTCTTGGTAAAGAGTAGCCAGAATAAATACAGTTCTCAAGGCCTTGCCAGGGGTGCTTCTCTGCATGGACACCTGAATACGAGAGAACTATTGCCCAATCCTGGTCTACATTACACCATCCCGGGATGAACACACAGTAGAATACTGTTGAAAGTCTCCCTAGGAAATCAATGAAAACACACCAGACATCTCTACCCACCACCTCTAGAGTGCTCGATTTCTTTAGTGGAAAATACCACATTCTGCAAAGGAGAAAAACAGATGAGGTCACAGCAGGAACTCTCCAATGCCCGTCCTTTGTTTATTTATTTTGGCTTCTGGCAGCAGCTGTTTGTTTTCCAGCAGAGAAGGCACCAAATAGTATCCTTACTGATTACAAGTCAGGTGACTGCTAGGTTGGAGAAAAGGGGCTCTCTTTTGCTTAAATGAGTGCTCAAATTTATGAACGGGTTGGGGCCACAGGGTGGCGCAGCAGTTAAGTTCGTACACTCTGCTTCGGTCGCCTGGAGTTCGCTAGTTTGGATCCTGGGTGCGGACCTAAGCACTGCTCATCAAGCCATGCTGTGGCAGGCGTCCCACATATAAAGTAAAGGAAGATGGGCAGGGATGTTAGCTCAGGGCCAGTCTTCCTCAGCAAAAAAAGGAGGATTGGCGGCAGATGATAGCTATGAACTGGTTATACCATGAAGATGCCCACATGACAGACGCTCCTGCTGACATACGTCCTGGAACTCTTTTGGTGGTTCTCGTGAGTGCACGTTTAAGACCTGCACCTCTTTGCCAGCCACTCATCTTCATTCGGCCTTAGTGTCATTACATTTTCAAAGAGACTTGATAAAAATGCCAAGGCAATAGATTTGCCTTTGATCACATTCATTAAGTTAATTAAATTGAGAGTAAGTTAAAAAAAAAAAAAGGAGCTCCATGAGGGCAGAGACTGAATCTGTTTTTCCCTACCATTGATTATATCACGTCCTTTAAGATATATTTGTCAATCATGAAATATGCTTACAGAAAAAAAGCTCCATTACCACCACTTCAAAAATCCATGAAAAGTGATGTAGCCAAAAATCAAAAAATGTGATAATATTCCAAAAAGGAGACATGTGAAATTATCTGTAAGTTAAACTAACACTAATGTCTTTCTTCAGTGTCAATATAATTTAAATATAAATTTGAAGATGTTTCAAGATTCCTTAGCTTAACACAAAACAAACAAAACCAAACAAAGCTAAGTTAGAAACAGAGTTATTCTCCAACTTGAGGCTAAACGGTGCATTTTCTATACGATACAGAGGAGAAATGGATAAGAAATAAGCAAATGGGTAAGAAATAGAATAGAACTGATGAAAATGGTGGGGTTGTGTGTGTATTTTGTTAAACTGTTAAAGTTGTATTATTAGTTTTAAAAGTAAAATGAGGACACCAGGACAAGACTGGTAAATTATGTCACACACAATGACTTGAATTCATGTAACCAATAGTGAAACATCTTGATCAACAGGAAATGTCAGTATATTTTAGTTCTCACTCTTGACAATACATGAAACTAACATTTATAGATACCTACTCTGCGCTAGGCACCAGGTTAGGTGTTTTCAGATATGATCACACATGTAAATTTCAGGATCATTATCACCTCCGTGTAACAGAGGAGGAAACTGACACTCAGAGAACTTAATTGATTTGTCTAGTCCCACAGCCTAAGGGCTTAACCCAAGCATTTTCCGAATCCAATTTCAGTGTGCCTTACATCCCACCAGGCTGAAGGACTTAAGAACTGAACACTCAATCAAATCAAATGGTCCCAGCCAACAAGTTTATTATATAAGTGTCGTGATGCCCTCACTTCGCATGGGGATTCTAGCAAATATAATTCGATAAACCAGCTGCAAAATCTGTTGAATGACATTTTTATCTCACCTTGTAACATCTCCCAAAAGTGAAATTTCCCTTATTCAGTAGATATTTCTGAGTGCATACCACGTGCCAGGCATTTCCCTAAGTTCTGGGGATGTAACTGGGAGCACAGTCCCTTGGTTTCACAGAGCTTACAGTTAGTGAATGACGCAGAGACACAAACACACACTCACAATCAGTGTGTGAGATGCTGTGTTCTGGGGCTCAGAGGAGGGCTCCACACCCAAACTCCGGGGAACAAGGAAGCATCCCAGAGGAAGAGATTCAACAGTGAGACCTAAAGAACTGAAAGGGTGAGAGGAAATGTTGAGGCTGGAGAAGAAATCAGTGTGTAAGCCACATGAAGAAGTTTTTGCACTCTATCCTGAAGTCAATGGTGCAGCCATTCAAGAGTTTCAAGCAGCCAAAGAGCATTCACAGATATTTTTATTTGAAAAGGATGCTTCTGATGGCAATGGGGTGAATGGATTGGGGGATTGACAGCAGGCAGGCAAGGTAAGAGGCTACTGGAGTAATTAGAGTAGAAGAGAGCAGGGGTATGAATTAGGGAGGTGGGGATGAGAAGTTGGTGGGAAGTAAAATCAAGCTGATTCATGACTGACTAGATACTGATGATCATGGGGGTGATGACATTGAGAGAGATGTCCTCAAGGACACTGGACTGAGGAGGGGAGAAAGCCACGCACAGAAGAAAGAACAATTTGGGAAAGGCAATGATGAATTAAGTCTTGGATAAGCTGACTGTGTGTCTCTACCAGGAGGTCTGGGGAGGGGGGGGGATGTTCTAGGCTCTATACAAATTGTTATGCTTTTCAAGAAACTCTTTGGAATGGCAGCGAGCATTGAACTTTCTTTCAGCCTCCTCAGAACATGAGTAATTGTCTCAGGATTGATTCTTTAAATCTGCAAATTCTCCAATTTTTGACAAAGAAAAGTTGCCACTCAGAGGGTGAAAAAATAGCTTCCTTGTTTGATGTTTTTGAAGAGCCATGTTGCCACTGACACTATCATTAATGGCTTCAAATTACTTAGACTGTAGCCACTCTCTCTTTGATTAAGAGGAATTTTGGAAAGTCGCGGGACACGATCATACTAGCTAGACTCTTCTATGCTAATCTTTTACTTCTTGGAGTAAAAACTTAAAGAGAAATAAAACCTACTTTACGTAGATGCTGCTTCCAAAGAGAGCCCATTTAATAATGCAGACTTTATAAAGCCAGGATAATGGAAAATGTGCAGGAGTCATGGAATGCTATGGCAATTCTGTGTAGGGAACAGATGGTGGCTATGAAAACTGTGAAATGCAATGAGCCTAGAGTAGCCTTTGAAGTGAGCTAGGCTCCAGAGAGCCATATCCAGACGCCAATCACTGGCCCCATACTGACAGTTTGCTTTTTACTTTAACGGCTGGCACAGATAACAGCACATTCTCAAGGTGCTTGGAAAGAAAGACCTTGGCTGAGTGGTAAGTACCTGGACTTTCAGAAACTTTGCTTTCTGTTTAAACTACTCATCTGAGTACCTTGAGGCGAACATTTCTCTTGACGGCCAGCAGGAACCCAGGATTCTAGAGTTGTCATCCTTTGAAAAATAGTAACTTCTGGTCTAGTCTTTAATTAAGGCAGGAGAAAAATCCTTTCTCCAAAGCAGAGTATATATGACATATCTGATAAGCAATATTGGTGACTATTTTTCCACTTTGGTGACCAATTAGATCTTGCACAAAGATCCCTTAAAAAGTAGACGTGGTTGGCTTTATTGTGTGCTGGAGGTAGTATCTGCTGTCATAAGGAGTATTAACTCCATTGGTGTTACAGTTTCTTAAATCCTTCCCCATTCTACACTCCCCCTCCAAGTAAAATGCAAATACACACATGTGCAATGCACACACACAGACATACACATGCTCAGCAACTTTTAAACTAAAAAAATTAAAATCATAGGAGACTTTTCCAAGGTTTACTGAGATCATAATTTCCTCTCTAGAAAAGATTTTTTTCATTGTATTTCTTTTTAAACTAAAGCTACAAAAGGGTCTTTTGTGAAAAAAAAATGAGCGAAAGTTAGAAAAATCAGAGAATGTATAAGGCATTAACCTGGATGATAAACTCAGCCGACTATAGCTACCATCTTGACCACCTTATAGTCTCTTTCAACACATTTCCAAGGGTTCTGCTCCAATAGTCACACGTATTTGCCAGTGGTTGATGAAAGTAATTTGTATGCTTGACAGTAAGATACTAACATAAGCATAGGCCCCAACTGAAATATTTCATTTTGCACTTTTCATGTAACCCAAAGAAATCCACATAATTCACAAACAACCTTACTATCTCTAACTCCATCGCAACTGAAGGAAAACAAGCATTTAGAACTACGTTTTAAGCCACACACACACACACAGGAAAAAAAACCCTACACAGAACTAAATTGTCAAAATGAGCACAATAGGAGCTGGCATATGGTGGAACCCAAGATTCCATGCATTCATTCATTTATCGAATGCCAACCCTATCCCGGGCACCATCTAGGTGATGACAGCACCAAAATTAAGCAGCCCTGCCGTCAAGGACCTCGCGGTCGATCAGGGGAACAGGCAAATTCCAGTTCAACTTGCTAAATGTTATGTGGCAGAGGGGAAGCGTTTCAGTGGGACTGGAGAGGTCAAAGAAAGCCACTCAGAAAGAAGTAACACCTGAGCTGAAATTTGAAGCATACACAGGAGCTAGCAAGGATTGAGAACAGTGACTTTTTGAAAACCATTCTTGTTTTTATATATAAAACAATGGTCTAAAGCTGGCAACATGACAGTGGCCTTGGTGTCCCAGCTGAAGTCAGAGGCGCCATGATTGCTTCCTTAAGCTGAGTCTGTTTCACAAAGTGTGATGACACTGGGGCTGCATTCGAACACACTCAGAATTTTTTCTGGCCGCTCCGAGACAGACATTTGAAAAAGAGCAAGTTTCTATTTTGGGGATGTATTACATGCATACTGAAGACTCCTTTCTGAATGTGAAACTTATTATAATCCTTTCTCCATTAAGTAGTCAAATGGCCAAAGTTTCATCATAGCAAGTCAGTTGGAGAATCACTCTTAATCCTCAGTACGGTTTGCCTGACCACCCATATTAAGCCCGTTAACATCCACAAACCTTTCTAAAGGTTTTCTTCTAACACCATAGGAACTGACTATAACCAAATTTTTCAATATACACCATGATTACCTTTAAATAACTCCTTTCTTTTTTCAGTTTAAAGTCATTACAGGAATGACAGGATTGCAAAAGAACCACAAGAGTTTTAACGTGATGTGTCAGGGAGCAGATGAGGAGGGGTGGGAGGGGAGAAATATCAACTTTATTTATTCATTTATTTTTTAAAGATTGGCACCTGAGCTAACATCTGTTGCCAATCTTCTTTTTTTCTTTCTTCTTCTCCCCAACACACCCCAGTAGATAGTAGTATATTCTAGTTGTAGGTCCTTCTGGTTGTGCTATGTGGGACGCTGCCTCAGCATGGCCTGATGAGTGGTGCTAGGTCCACACCCAGGGTCCAAAGTGATGAAACCCTAGACCGCCAAAGTGGAGTGCACAACCTTAACCATTCAGGCCCAGGGCTGGCTCCAGATATCAACTTTACACTGGGTTATTCATTTGTGAAATTGAGGCTACCAACTCCCCGCCATTCCAGCACATACAATCCTCTCTGCTCTCAGTGTCCTCTTGCAGAACCTCAGTGGCCCTCACGTGGAGGATAGCCATAGTTTACCAGCTCGTCACTGGTCTCCCTGCCTTCTTCCAACCCACCCCCTTGCCCTAATCAATCCTCCACGAAGTTACCAGGAGAGAGATCTAAAATGCCCCCCTCCCCCAATAGGATAAAGTCTAAGCTCCCTGGCATGACAAATAAGACCTTCCTTAACCCATCTATAACCTACATCCATTTCCTCTCCAAGCTGTGGCTTCACACTGGAAGCTCTACGATGTTCTTCCACCCTCCCGCACCCCACTTCCACCTCCATGCACACACCGTACTGTGCCCCGCCCTCTGGGCCTTTGATCATGCTGTTCCATCTGCTGCAATGGCCTTCCCCACTTTGTGCCACAGGCTCTCTCTACTCATCCTTTTGAAGCAAGGATCAGTTCCAAAGCCTTCCCTGAAATCCGCAAAGGCACTCGGTTCTCCATGTCCACGGAACTTTCAGAGCTAGACGATTCCACGGCACTGAGCCCGTGCCATGGACAGTCTCTGTCTAGACATCTTTCTCCCACATTTCACAGGGAGCATTTGGGTGTCAGGGTCTGGGCCTTTGTCAACTGTGAAGCCACCCACCGCGATGACCACCATGTCACGTGTACTTAAAGACCCAAGCCAACTGCTGCCCTGGCGTTGAGAAGGGGACCAGCACTGGAGACGACTTCAAGGAGGATGTGAGTATGGCCAAGGGAGGTACAGTGTGTCAGAAAGAAGCCTCTGCGGTGTCAGGAGCTAGATGCCTTTACGGCTTGTCTTTAATGCTCAGCGTGTGAAGTTTGTTTCCCCCTTCCACCTTTATTCATCCAAGCGGCACACGGCAAAAACCAAAATATTTTAGAAAGTTACATTATCTGGCTGTCATGAAGCCACTTGTCTTTGACTCATTGATGGTTTCCTCTGGAAGACAAGCATCGTTGATAAAAATTGACAAGTAATTCAATTAAGGTGTCAAGTTTCCTTTCTATTACGTTATTTCTTCAGTTATAGATATTTAAATAAATACTTAGAATGGGTGTTTTTGTTTCTGTTTCATTTTGGGGAAACTGAGTCACAGAGCTTTCTCACTTCATTGAGGTCAAAAGTTCATCTGGGCCTGAATGTGGGCAAGCCCCCACGACACCCGGCACAGAAAGAGTGACAGTAGTTACGTTTCATGGACTCAGGGACCTGCTCTACTGGAAGGAGAGGGCCGACTCTGAAAATCAGGGGCTACATGGGTACCACCCATTTTCCTCCTCACAACAACCCTGCGGGTGAGAATTCGTGTCTCCATTTTGTAGACGAAGACAAGAAGACCTACGCACGTTAAGTAACTTGCTCACAGAAGGGCCTGCTGCTTCCAGTAAAATAAAGACTGGGATTCCAACCCAGGACTCTGGCTCCAAAATTTAAGCCCTGTCCATGGTGGGGGCAGCCGGTACCAGCCAACTCCCTCTCTGAATGTGCAGAAATTCTGCCTGGAAGCCCACTGTCTTCCGCCCTTTCTCTCTTCAAGGAGGAATGTCTTTCTCATACTAACTCAACCCACTTTCAGTTTTAAAACTTTAAAAAGTGTTTTAAGTTTTATTTCCTAAATGACCATAATCTAAATTATTTTTCCTTTCTTTAATGAAAGGGGTTTAGATGAGACGAGGGGCCAGGTAGGGTAAGATAGGGAAATTACATAATCTTCTCCCATATTTCATCTTTTCAAAAACGAAGGATCTTCAGGGACCTTTATAATAAATGCAGCTGAATACATTTAAAAAGTCTTCCTTTTGGGGCCAGCCTGGTGTCGTAGTAGTAAAGTTCATGTGCTCCACTTCGGAAGCCCGGGGTTCATAGGTTGGGGTCATAGACACAGACAGATGCACCACTCATCAAGCCAGGCTGCTGTGGCAGCATCCCACATACAAAGTAGAGGAAGATTGGAACAGATGTTAGCTCAAGGACAATCTTCCTCAAGCAAAAAGAGGAAGATTGGCAACAGATGTTAGCTCAGAACCAATCTTCCTCACCAAAAAACAAAAAAATTCTTCCTCTCAAAGGATCTAAGCTTCAGGTTCTGAGATATCAACTTTAGGTAGTGAGGCAGAGAGGTGGCAGGCCACAGAGGGTATGGCTGCTGATGTGACTTGATGGCCAGGAGTGAGTCACCTTTCTAGAACTCACACCTATGAAACTCCAAGCAATGGAGAAAACAGTCCTGTCTTGCTGTAAGGACCAGAGTCGATAAGCACAAAGCAAACAGAATAGCATGGCTCCTGGTGGCTATTTCTCCAAGGTACAATCTACGTATTTTAGAGATAGCTATTTAGCAACCAACATTTACTGAGAAATGCCCATGTGTGAAGGTTTGTTCGTGCAATAGGTGATTCAGAATTCATAATAATGTCCTCTTCGGATTCTGGGGGCTCACCACCTGCATGGGAAATCAGACACATATACAAATGGGTGTATTCCAGCAGTCTATGACGTGAGCTACCACGGAGGTGTCAAGAACTAAAATATCATCACTGCTTCATCAGGCAAACAATATAGTCCTTTAAGTATGTAATTTTTTCTCCTTTTTTTTTTTGTTTTTTGGTGAGGAAGACTGTCCCTGAGCTAACATCTGTTGCCAATCTTCCTCTTTTCGCTTGAGGAAGATTGTGCCTGAGCTAACGACTTTGCCAAACTTCCTCTGTTTTGTATGTGGGACGCCGCCACAGCATGGCTTGATGAGTGGCATGTAGGTCTGTGCCCAGGATCCGAACCCACGAACACCAGGCTGCCGAAGAGGAGCGTGTGAACCTAACCATTATGCCACCAGGCCAGCCCCTAAGTATGTAATTTTTTAAAAGTCTGCTCTATTATTCAAACTCATTTTTCTGAGAGAATTTCACCCACAAGCACAAATCAGTCATTTGACAAGAGAAGTCAAGAGGAAAAAACCCCAGAAAACAGAAAGCACTCATATCTAAACTTTTGCATATTATTTCACTTCAAGAAACATTTGTTGGCCGCCTGCTAGGCACTAGGTCCTCCCTCCGTGTATAAGGATTTGCCGGAGACCACAATATGAATAGAACTTCACATATGTGTTATAATCTTTTTTAAATACGTGAGGGCTGAAAAGAGGAAAGGTAAGGATGACTTCTCCAATAAAGTGCTTTATAAAAATTGTATCCTATGGGGCTGGCCCTGTGGCCAAGTGGGTAAGTCAGCACGCTCCGCTGCGGCAGCCCAGGGTTTTGCCAGTTTGGATCCTGGATGCAGACACAGCACCGCTGATCAGGCCACACTGAGGCGGCGTCCCACATGCCACAATTAGTAGGACCTGCAACTAAGATACACAACTATGTACGGGGGGGATTTGGGGAGATAAAGCAGGGGAAAAAAATTGTATCCTAGGTTTATATGAAAGGGGAGCAACATAGCCATAGCATAGTGGTACTGAACCCACATTGCCTGAGTTCAAATCCTAACTCAGCCACTTACTAGTTATGTGACATTGAGATTGATATTTAATCTTTCTGAGGCTGAGTTTTATCGCTGAAAATGGGATAATAAGGATCAAATGGCTACTGTGGGGATTAAATGAGATAATCAATCCATGTAAAGGTTTGACATGATCCTTAGCAGAAAGTAAGGGCCTTATTATTGTTACTATTATTCCCTTCTGACAATATTCAGAACACACAAATAACATCTAAAATGCAGACATGAAGCTCTGGCAATAAAGGTTATATCCAGTATTGTTGTGGCCACTCAGGAGGAAGACAGTGGACATCCACCCACAATTGGGTTCGAACGTTGAGACTGATGACACCCCCCCACCCACCAAGAGGGTATCAGAAGGTCTTCTGAGGAGAGTAGAGCAGGCTTCAAAAGCACAGCCAACAAGAGCTTGAGACAGCAAGGACAGAGGACTGGCTTGAGGTTAAGATGGTTTAAAATGGTTAGGGGGTGAGACAGGGGTGAAGATTCCCAGTGTGGCTTCCAGGTGGCACTGAAGGAGGTGGGACCTGGCTTTCTTGTCAGCTTACCAAGATGCAGGCAAAAGACTTAAGGGCTGTCAGCAGTCAAACATCAAAAAATGGAGTCAGACTCTTCATTGCAAGTACATACAAACCTCCCAAAACAATGCAGACAGCTCAAGGAAAAGAATTCCGCACTTCTAGTACATTTCAGATGTTGTAATTTTCAGAAATCTATGCCTACATTTAGACTCACTCATTTCATGAAAGGAAGTAAATGTGTATACGAATGTTTCATTTTCTTGGGCTCATCTTTTTGAAAACAAATAAATATTACTAATCCTAAAGAAGAGTTGAAAGTGATGTTCTTTAAATGCATGGTCACTATGATTTAAAAACAAAAAACTCAGAGCAAGAGGCACCTCTGAGTTGAAGAGTTTCATCCACGGGCTTCCAGATGGATCATCTCTAAAGCAACCCAGAGAGAAGCTACAGCTCCCACCTGCACCAGCCTATTCTGTCACCTCAGAATCCTCGAAGCAGCGTAACGTTTAAGCGACAAGACCATACTCGCTCCAAGTGAGAGTATTTCCCCTTTTGAGATTGTGTTGTTGAATATTTTCTGAGCACTCGCTAAGCACCAGGCCCTCAGTCAAGGACTCCATATGCATTATGTCATTTAATACCAACACTACGAGGTAGATACTATTATTATCCCATTTTACAGATGGGAAAACAGAGAACAGATGGAGTCCAGCTGGCCATTCCCTAACGGCTTCTATATTTATATAACCAGTGGTGTTTTGTTTTGTTTTTTTTTAAATATCTTTCTGTCATACATGGATTCATAGACATATCAAGTTCTATTTAACGTGATTAAACCCTCCCGGAGGAAATGATAACTCTGACTTTGAAATAATACAGCTAGAAAAGGAGAGTCCATTGAGGAAAGGCCACAGGAAGAGAAAGCAGCAGCTTCTAGTTAATAATCCTAGCCAACTTTTTGAAACTATTGAAATCTATGGGCAAAAGATGTTGTTAAGAATAAATAATGTGAAGAATAAATAATGGCCCATTATAAGAAGCGCTTGTTTTATTTCTCAATGAATGGAAACGTTTTCAACACCATCCTTACGAAAGTAATTTAATTTCTGTAACAGCCATGATATTGAAATTTTTCATTTGATTTTCTCCAATGGTTGGGATCACGCTCTATAGTTTTGAACACCCACTAGATCATGTATAAATCCACCCAAGTAATGACTATACTCTTCTCCTGTCAGCTGAGTTTTCATTTCCAAACACACAAGATGACTGAGTGCATCAATCTAGCGCTAGGAGTGTCAAGGAACCAAATAATGCAACTCACTACTTCATCATGAAAGAGGCATTTTTCTATACTTTTTGAAAGTTCATAAACAATAACAGGCTAATAGAAAATAAGATATAATTGGAAATTGGAGTTAAAAAAAATCTTACAGGGGCCAGTCCGGTGGTGCAGCGGTTACTTTTGCACCTTCCACTTTGGCAGCCCGGGGTTCGCCGGTTCGGATCCTGGGTGCAGACATGGCACCACTTGACATGCCATGCTGTGGTAGGTGTCCCACATAGAGAGCAGAGGAAGACGTGCATGGATGTTAGCTCAGGGCCAGTCTTCCTCAGCAAAATGAGGAGCACTGGCAGCAGTTAGCTCAGGGCTAATCTTCCTCAAAAAAAAGAGAAAAAAAATCTTCCCAGTTTTACTATTATGATTTTAATATCCAGATGTCTACTAACTTCATATAAAACCATAAGTGTTGGCTCAGATCTCGTGTTAGACGTCAGGTTCACAGAGGTGTGAGCTGTGGCTTTCCTTTAAAGTTGCCACATTAAAAATACATATTCTTACGGATCTGGCAGTTGTGCCTCTGCTGTTTTTGAGCCAATGTACTCACTGAACTTCATGAAGGCTTTCCCACACCTGTGAACACCGAGACAGGAGTTAAATTAGGTGGGAAAGATCATAACAGGGTACAAAAAGATCTTCTGGGAAAATAAGGAGCTTCTAAAAGGTATCAGCGTGCTTGCAAAACCGGAATCCAAGCTTAAAAGATCTCTCCATCATGCCAGTGCTGTAATATGGACAGCACTACTCGGCAAGGTGCTTTGACACAATTGCAGGGCCTAAAATGGGGTTATCTTCAGAAATTGGGTAATTGCTGCCATCTTTAAGCTGGTGTTTCATCAAATAACTATATGTGGCTTAAAAGATAATTTACGGCAAAAACTAAGCTTTATCAAAAAATGAGAGGATCAGGGGGCCGGCCCCACGGTGCAGCGGTTAAGTTCACACGTTCTGCTTTGGCGGCCCAGGGTTCCCTGGTTTGGATCCTGGGTGTGGACCTAAGCACTGCTCATCAAGCCATGCTGTGGCAGGCGTCCCACATATAAAGCAGAGGAAGATGGGCACAGATATTAGCTCAGGGCCAGTCTTCCTCAGCAAAAAGAGGATGATTGGTGGCAGATGTTAGCTCAGGGCTAATCTTCCTCAAAAAAAAAAAAAAAGAAAGAAAGAAAAGAGAGGATTGGGCTGTGGTTTCTTGTATTTCCATGGTCTGTATTGCTGAAGTTTGGAATAAACATGTCTCCTCATAAGATCAATACTCTCATCTTTAATTGAGCTAACACCACCCCCTTAAGGTAGGTAAATGACTTGTCCTAACTTACAAATATTCAGTAGGTAGTCTAGACATCCTGGAGCACAACAGAACTGGGATCACCTTTTAAAGAAATCAACAAACACCATCACAGATCCGAACAAACCTCTACTGGATTTAAGCAAAACTGAAATCAACATCACTTGCCCCAAGTTGGTGAATACATTTTTATTATTTAAGGCAATTTTGAAGGAAGCCAGAATATTTGGCTTCTTAAAGACGCTGCCTATTGGGAATAAAGCTTACGCAAAGTAAGTTTGTATCAAAACAAACCTTATTGTCTTATTTGGGGGCTTCAAAATGACCCAGGGGAATCAGTATGTGTAAGTACACATAAACATATCCTTTCCACACTATTGTAAGAGAAGGCACGTTCCCCTATCATGGGGCTATATTCCCTCCCCACATCCTCCAAATTAAATGTCTTGTTGTTAAGAGTCCTCCAAAATAGAAATCATTAAG
Source organism: Equus quagga (assembly GCF_021613505.1). NCBI lineage: Eukaryota > Metazoa > Chordata > Mammalia > Perissodactyla > Equidae > Equus > Equus quagga. The sequence goes on along the minus strand of NC_060283.1, from coordinate 42,351,609 downwards.
CATAAATCAATGGCTACAGACTGACAAACTAAGACTTAGATTGAGGTCTAACAGGCTTGTAAATGGCAAATCTGATGGTGAAAACTCTTTATGAAAACAGTCCAAGAGCTTCCGCAAATTCTACGGTCTGGTCAGTTAATGCTGTCTAAGATACTTGATTCCTATCAACAGCTACTCACTCTTCTATGTTTTCTGGGATACAGACCCATCCCTGAAAACCCCAGCAAAGTACATTCCAAGAGATTACTTAGAAGAGAAACAATAACCAAAGAAGGGTGGAACCGCAGTAACAGAATGTACTTAAAACTGGAGACAAGTGGAAATTGGGAAAAGAGAGGAAAGAAAGGAAGAGAGAGAGAATGAGAAGCACACAATACAAAATCAACAAACATGGGGCTTTTATATCACTTCTTAAAATATAGTATTGTTTATTAGCAAAACTAATATACATTTGTGTAAGAAACTAATGAATATAGGAGATGATAATTTTCTATATTAAATGCGATGTCATGATTCTTCATAATTCTCCAGTTAAATGTGCCTAGATAGATCCCAAGGGTTAGAAGGCATTTACCTATTTTTACTTAGTTAGGGTAGAAGTGGCTTGATTAGCCTGGTCATAAAGCACAAAGAAGTTTCATTAGAGATCAAGGCCAAGATTACCTACACCCTCGTGTTCCTAACTACTACGTCTGGCATGAAAGCCGAACGGTGAAGAAGCCTGACAGGAAAAAAATGGATTCATTCGACATCTGGTGTAGAGCTCTAAGGATCCCCTGGACTGCCAGAGAGATGAACAAGTAGGTCCTGGAGCAAATTAAGCCTGAACTATGGCTGGAGGCAAAAAGGATCAAACTGAGGCTGTCCTACTTTGGGCACATCATGAGAAGGCAGGATGCTGTGGAAAAGACGAGAATGCTGGGAAAAGTAGAAGGCAGCAGGAAAAGAGGAAGGCCAAGTATGAGATGATTGACTCCATGAAGGAAGCCACAGGCATGAGTCTACAGGAGCTGAGCAGGGCTGTTGACGACAGGACAGGGTGGACATCACTCACTTACAGCATCGCCAGGAGTCGGAGTTGACTTGATGGCATGTAATAACAACAAAAACATGTCCAGGATATGAAATAGCTTTTAGGAATATAATTTTGATGATAAACCTTGTAAATTAATTGTGAAAAAAATGAACAACTCTATTTTCTATAAATGACCAGTAGCCTGTAAATAAACGACAAAATATACACTGAGAATTCAAGGAGATTTGACCTTGCAGTTGAGGAAATATCAGGAAAAATAGGGAGAAAACTAGTTCAATCACTACTTTTTTAGTTTTAATTTTTTCTGCCCATGTGGCTAAGTGTAGAATTTGTAATTACATAATATACATGCACTGGGAAATTTTATCTATATTAGTATTCCAGTAAAATATACTAATATAATTTTTAGTTACTTTCATATTTTTCACAAAAGCCTGGACCATCTGTTAAGTCTACCAGATATTAACGAACATTGATGGATTGCTTTTATAGAAAAAAACCCCATAATTTTAAGTGTTTGAATTTTGAAGTATAAATACAATGAAACTCTAAAAACTGACTTGAATGACGTCTGCAATCAAGATAGCTACAAGGCTGTGCAAAATGCACAGAGAAGAAGGACTGAACGCCTGCTGTATACAGAGCAAGGGTGCAAAGATAGTAATCACAGGGAAGTTGGTCATTTCCTGATGCTTTCCTCTATTCACTGTCTCTCAAACTGGGCCCCCAATCCTTACTAAAGATGAACTCAACTCCTAAATCTTCTTTTCCTGAGAACTATCTTAAGGACTCACACACATCCCTGCCTTCCGTGGTATCTTCCTCATCTTCCACCACTGGTCCCCACTTCTTTGTGTTTAAATCAGAATCCCTTCCCCCAGGGCAGCGGCTGCATCTTTGCATCACCTTGCTGGTACTTCCATCCAATACTTTGTTTCCTGCCTTCCTTTCCCTGCCTCACTTCCAGAAGCAGCATGATACACTGGCTGCCTCTGCTATGACATTTCCCGAAAAGTGGTCTGCAGACACCTACAATTCAGAAGCAGGAGGAACGCTTAGTTAAAAATATGGCTTCATTAACCAACACCAGACCTCCGAAAGCAGAGTTTCTTTGAGTACAGCCCAGGGACCTATATTTTTAATAAGCTTCCAAGATGAGCCTTAAGTAAATTTTTTTTGAGAACCACTGCTCTCTTTCCTCAGCACCCAATCTCTTCTTAATCCTCCCAAGTGTGGTTTCTATCCCTGAAAAGCCTTTCACTCTTCTCCTCAATCCTCAATAACTTTCCCACTGTCAATCCCAAGCCATTTTTCCCATTCATTCTTCTGGTGCCCTTTGTGAAACTCTCTCCTTTTTCACGGATGACGCCATCCTCACCTTACTTCCCACCTCTCAGAACATCTCTTGTTCTGCCCTTGTCCTTCCACTGTGGGTGGTCTCCGTGGCTGATCCTCTTTTTTCTTCATCCTCTCTCCCACTTGTCTTTGTCATCTAAAATTTTTTTCTCAAAGAACTCAGCCTCTCATGACTTCCAAGACTTGTACATTGTCAGCTCGCAAATATGTACGTCCGATACATACAGCCCTTCCCTTAAACTCTAGCTCTAGATCCCAAATGACTTATTTGACTTTCCCTGGTTAATCTGCTGTCCCCTCCTTCTCTCCACGTCCCAAATACATTGTAACTTCCTTCTTCTTTAAGCTGGTTCCTCCTCCGCTGTAATCGAGAACTGTACATATGCAACTTGAGGAAAATACATTTATGAATTCCTCAAAGCAGGATTCCTGAATATCTGCTCGACACAGAGTGCCATGCTGCGTGCAGCCAGTTACCCAAACAGCCTCAGATCTTGTCCTTGAAAATCTAGGGGTAGAGCAGGAGATAAGCTATAGATGTGACATGAAGGCAACAGAGATGGCAGTACACACTCTGAGACCAATACAAACACACACTATGATTTTCAGAGGCAAAATAGATATAGAGCCAACCAAACAGTCCCTATTTATATGACAGAATACAAAATGTGGCAATACTAAGTTTCCAGGAAGGTGAAACTTGAAAATTCACTTTTTTGGCTGATTGCCAAATTAAATGTGCATTGATGTCGGGTCATAATGAATTGTTACTCTGTTCCTTGACTTTTTGCAAGAAAAAAAAAATGCTTTGCAAAGAATAGTGAAGAACACTGGGGAAAATGCTGAGGTAAGTGCAGTTTAAATATAACCGCTTTTATAACATCAATTCAACAAAACAAGCAATGCTGTTTCCAAGGTGGGATGATTTGCAGTATGAAGTGCCTGTGGAAACACCCATGTAAAATAGAAAAGGAGAAAATAAATTGAAAATTACAAAAAGGAGATTATTTAAAGGACCAACTTCCGTGTTTTTTCAAGTTATCATAAATCAGAAAACAAAATAAATTTATAAATCAAAGCCCAGGATGACCATGAGCCTAAGTGAGAGGCAATAAGCTTGGCCTTGGAACTCTATTTTAGTTCCAGAAAAGCCTCTTTGGGACATTTCTTATTTGTCATGACAGCTATAAGGTTTGTTTTATTCAAAATATGTATTCATTATCTCTATTTTTCCCTATATAACAGGATTCTTCAAGAATGTGAGGGTATTTTTTTAATAAAAGATAAACATCTCTATTAAATAGTTTTTCAACTTGCCAAGAATTTATCCTCTGAGGAGCAAAAGATGGGAAAGCTCTAAACATGTTTCATGAAAGCACTTCCTTTGAGTCTGTTTCCTTCTGTTACTATACAATCCATTGTTTCATCTTCTCTGGTTCCTTTTTTTGTTTGTTTCTGAGGAAGATTCACCCTGAGCTAACATCCATGCCAACTGTCCTCTGTTTTTTAGTACGTGGGCTGCCAGCACAGCATGGCTGCTAACAGAGCGGTGTAGGCCTGCACCTGGGAACTGAACCCAGGCCACTGAAGCACAGTGTGCTGAACTTAACCACTAGGCCACTGGGGCTGGCCCACCATTTTGGTTTTTTATAATCTGTTCCCCAAGTTCTCCATTGAGGCACAGGTACCTACTGAGCACTGATGGCACTCAAGGTATGTGAGGGAAGGTTGAGTACTGGATGTTTCTTGTCCTTCCCTGAAGTTCAAGGTGGATTTTTAGCACCTCCAGTTGTTCCATTTGAAGAGATAAATAGTGGCATGGAAAGAAATAAGATGAGACAAATCTTTATCTGTGTTCTTTCAAGAATCAATAAATCCAGGAGTTGAAAGCACAGAGCCCGGCACCAAAGGATTGAATCTATCACGTATTTATTGTTCCCCAAATGTACTGTGGGGAAAAAAAGAAGACTTGTAAGCAGAAACAGAATTAGATATTTCAGGGCAGGGTGGGCGGTGGAAGCCACAGAAGGTAAGAGAGGAAGGAGATGGATATGGAGTAGTCAGCACAAAAGCTGTGCGGTAGGGTCCAGGCAGAGGTTTGCCTAGGATTTTGCTGACCAGAGGGTAGGAGGGAGCCAAGATGCAGGCAGCTGTGCTGCCCGGCAACAGGGGATGGCAAGGCAGGCACAGTCACCATGGGCCCTGCCCTCTCTTGTCTCCACCTCCTCCAGTCCACCCTCCAAGGGGCACGTCGCAGGGGCATCAAGGAATCAAGGAGCACAAGTGCCTCCAGCCGGCTGCCTAGGCAGTAGCAGACACAGGCAAATTCTCGTCTTCCCATGGCTCATGTGAAAGAATAGAAAAAGAAAAAGAAAGTACTCATCTCATCATGTTACTTCCTGAAAACCCTTTCATGGCTGCTTATGGTCTACTGGACAAAGCTCAAGGCATTTGAGGTTTTTTATCATCAGGAGCCTGCCTACCCTTACAGCCTTATCTCCACCCCTGACACTCAGGCTCTAACAAATTAAGTACATGACCTTGATGGCACCACACCTGCACATACCTCTATGCTTGTACACATCCTGCAATGGATGGCTGGAATGGCTCTCCCATTCCCCATCCTAGCTTTGTAATGCACTCTGTGAGCACCCTCTCATCTGAAGACATGGTCCAAGTATCACCTCCTCCCAGGTGCTTACTCGGGCCTTGCCCCCTCCCACCAGGTGGCATCAGGGGCGCTGACCTCTGTGCTGAATTCTCACACATACCCCAATTAGAGCTCTCATCATAGAATTATCTAATCCATGTCTCTCTCCTGGAACCCAGAAGTCACATCCTTTTCATCTTGCATCTCTCAGCCATTAGCACAGTGCAGGAACACAGTAGGGACTCAATAAATATTTATCAAATAAACTGTTGAGAGGTACTTTCAAATAAGTTTAGCCAATATTTTCTGGCAGACCTGTACAAACTCCAAAGTTATAAAAGGAGATAAAACATGGTTACTATGCTTAAGAAGCTTTGAGTCTTGTAGGGAAGAACAAATATGTAAAGCCATAATTGTAACGCACCATAAGGTGTACAGTGCTAAGGTATATAACAGATTCAGAAGGAGTACATGAGAGAAAATATTAAGATATAACCGGACTATAGCAGAAGCTTTAATCTAGGAAACAGAGAGAAATAAATTTGGCTTGGAGGCTTTAAGCCGATTTAGCAGCCAGCAGAGAGCCACTGAAGAGCTTGGGAGAGGAATGGTATGCTGATGCAAATGGTATTTTAGGAAGAACCATTTGGCAGCAGCCTGATGAAACCACTGGAGCGGGGAGAAGGTGCAATATGAGATCCCCTAAGCTGCCTTGTCCTGAATTACAAAATATGACTTTATAAAGCCACCTTAGTTCCTGCCATTAAAGGTGTTTATTTCATCAAGGGAAGGCAAGGAGTGCATGCTGCATAAAGTTAAATGCTGGACAAACAGGAGGCGGTGGTGTGTGCAGACGATGGTGTATGTCGGCATTCACCGGGCAATGAAGCTAAAAGCAGAAGAATTTGCCAAGAGCTCAGAAAAAATACCATAGAATCCTCAAAGCCAGGAGAGTTGGGTAAGAGCACAGCAAGCACTTTCAGTCTGCTACTTCCAGCTGGCTTTTCAGAGAAACAGTTTAATCTCAGCAATACTTAAATGAGGAAAACACAAAATTATAAGCTTAACCTAACAGAAAATGTGCATGAAACCTCAGTACCCTTTAATACGTCTCAAAATTATCTTTCCGTCTCCAGGGCTGCCAGTCAAGACCAGGAGTTCCTGAAAGGTCGCCATGACGCTCCGAGTAACTGCTCATGTCTATAAGCGATCTGAAGCCTCTTTTAGACTCTGGAAGTGAAGAGGAGGAAGCTAAAATGTGGACTGTGATGCTTAAAAGGGGGAACCATATCGTGTAGAGGAATGCACAGCGCTGCCAGTGATTTAAAAAGAAAAACTTCTATGCGGTTAATCTGGTGTTTACCCTCCCTCACTCACTGTGGTAAGCAGACTTCTAATTCTAAGATGGACCCCTGACTTCACTCCCTCGTGCTACTCTAGCAATTATGTTACGTTACAGGGCAAAAGGGAGTTTGCCAATGTCATTAAGGTTACGTTACTTATCAGCAGACCTTAAGAAAGGGAAATTATCAAGGTGGATCTAATCACTTGAGCCCTTTAGCAGAGAATTTTCTCCCACTGTGGCAGAGGGGAAAGTCAGAGGGATCTGAAGCATGAAAAAGATTCCAATGCTGCTGCTGGTTTGAAGATGGAGCAGGCTGTGTGAGAAGGAAGGCAGGTGGCCTCTAGGAGCAGAGGGAGACCCTTGGCTGATAGCCAGAGAGGAAACAAGGACTGCAGTCCTACAACCACAAAGAACTGAACTTTGCCAACCAGAAGGACTTTAAACTCTTCTTTAAGTCTTACAGACGAGAATGCAGCTCAGCTGACATCTTGACTTCTGGTTTGTAAACCCTAAGCAGAGGGCCCAGCCAAGCCCACCAGAACTTCTGACTTATAGAACTGTGAGATAATTAATGGATGCTGTTTTAAGCTGCCAAGTTTGTGCTAATTTGTTATGGCAGCAATAGGAAACTAACAGGCCCTCCAAAAATGATTAAATTGATACATATTAATTGAGTACATGAAGGTCTTGAAATTGAACAAACATGTCATCCTAATGAGATTTCATAAAGCAGGGGAATAGTACAGGAAACAAAAACAATGAGGTAAGAGAAGGAAAGAGCACACATGGAGGACAGCAAATTTGGGAAACGCATCATGGAGGAAATGCAGCCCCATAGACACAGCCTCTGCCCTGCTGCTCAGAGAACCCATTCCTTGCCATGGTCCAATTTAACACCTTATTGTCTGATAATATGAGCCCCACCCATTCAATCATTCATTCATCCAATATCCATTTGAGTGGCTACTTGATACCAAGTGATGGAGGAACCACCACACCCTCATGCCAAGAGTGCAAGGTCATGGAAGGCTATTTTGCTGTGCTGCAATTCCTCACTGCCCACACCAGGTAAAGAAAAATAGATCCAATGTTACCAGCAAAAACGATGTTCAGTTAGATAAGGGAAAGAAGTCTGAGTCTCTACCCCAAAGCTGAATCAATGCTGCCATAAACACAGGTAGGTAGACAGAAGAACTTCAGGCAATTAAAATTAAAATGAAGGACAAAAGTTTTATTATTTAAAATGGAAGTGAAAAGCATGATACCAGCAAACAAATATTTAATTTAGAACCATCTCTTTGGTTAAGCAGTCAAAATGTGTGGGTGTTTCATCATCTCCTGGTAATTGTGGGAAATGATTCTGCCATGAAAAGATCTCTTGGTCCAGTGAAAGTGAAATTGACCCAGGGAAGCTCCTGGGACCTCAAGGTTATCTGTTCAGAGCTAACGTGTTTATTCCAAATACAATCGCTGCCTATAAACCCAAGCAAGCAGTCAAAGGTAATTCAGATTGCTACATTCTCAGTCACATGCATTAGCTCGAAAAAGCCAGTGTCACATGGGACCAGCCATGGGGGCAACCCGCATGGCAGAAAGATGTGAAGGGTTGGCTGACTATTGAAGAAGTAGCCAAGAAGTTCAACGGCTGCCAGATTTTGACATTCTTCGTGTTACTTTAGCCAGGCAATGGAGTTCAGTAACCTACCACATGCTGTCTGTATAATAGGAAACATTTACTTCACTGAATGATTATAAACAGAAGTCTCTTGAAACAGCTCACTGCCAATCGGACCCTTTAAATATTTACATTCTGCTGGCTGACACAGACCCAGTGTTTATCACTGTGGTCGCTCCAAGCAAGCTTCAAACTAGGTCTCCACACGATGATGGTGTCTGGTTTTCCTGGTCACGCCACCGGCTATCTTGGGGTTAAGAGGGCACAAGGTCAGACTTGAAGCCAAAGAGTACTCGTGTCTTCCTGCTATTGGCCACTTCCTGTGTTATTTATTATCATCATTATTTATTCAATGCCCGCATGATCATCATTGTATATGAAGTGGAAATATTCTCTTGACCTATCTGTATAGGACACTTTTACTGTTCAGAATGCCAGTAAGTGAGGAAAAAAATCTCTTTTTCTAACTGGTAACAGTGTTGACAGTTCTCTGTTTTGCCTCCAGCTTAACCTCAAATGATTGAATTGGCAATAATGATTTGACTCAGCTGGTAGGTTTACAGCCCTACGAATTGGGACTGCCGCATTCTGGCCTGCCATGATAAACGATTTCTTTTTCTTGCTCCAAATATAATTATATGCTTCTGATTAATAACAAATGTGGAGACTCAGACTCCACAGCAAGGTTAAGGCAACCGATTCGCAACCACCCGCACATTTGTTTTATAACCATTAGAAAAAGCGTTCACCCAACTCAGAGACGGCAAACCATTCAAGAACAAAGATGAAGATGGGGATTTCAGGGCAAACTCTAACATCACGTTGCATGTTAGATGAAATGCAGAGCATTAACTCTCAGGACTCTTGAGAAAAGCACACATTCTCTCTCTAGTGCATTAAAGCTACATAAGTCACAGCCAGTGAGCAGTTCATTTCTCTCTTAGGATATGGCCCAAGAAAAATATTGCTTTATTTTCCTTAGTAGTTCAAAGGAGGTGGTTCATGCCAGTAGGAAATCAAGTCACCTCTTTTTAAAAAGATGTTTTCTTCTTGCACTTTCCTTTCTCCTTATCATTTCTGGATTCTGAATCTCTCTCTCTTTAAAGAACTTAAGACAAATCTGCCTAACTGGTAAAATGAAATAAAATGATGCACCAAATTTTCTCTATAAATAAACTACCATAATTGCATCTATTTCATTGTGATCATTTTAATGATATAGATAGCTTAAAAAAACCATAACAAGCTTATTGCATACAATGTCTTTCTCATCCTCATACTACATATCCTTGTGAAAAATAGAGTGAGCATTGTCTTCATGCAAATGAGGGAAACTTAATCACCCAATTTTGATGTGACTTCCTCAGTCCTTCAGGAAGTTCGTGAAAGATCTTATAGATTAATTCTAGATTTCTCTGACCTCAGTGAAAGTATGTGTCTTCAAAATTAGGAAAGCTATCTCGTTCATCTTTGCATTCTTGCCAACAATCCCATGCCTTGTACTTTTAACAGGTGTTCAATAAAGGTGTGTTAGATTGAAAGAGCTCTCTGGCCAACCGATCAAGGCATTTAGGAGCTGAAGCGTTTAGCTTTAGGATCATTTGACTGACTGTTGTGGAAACATCAGCCAAATGCTAGTTAGAAGATATCCATGAAGAAATATTGCTTAAAAAATAAATATGTGAAATCTTGATAACACAAGTAACCTGTGACATAAATGGAAAAGCAAATTTCACCAATGAAGCCTGTGCCTTAGTCCTTCAGTTATGAATTAGATACACAGTTCATCAGACCACAAAGTTCACTTCAATTTTAATTGATCTGCATTATACCAAATTGTATTAATCCATATAATACTAAAACTTGGGAAAACTTGAAATTACTGGGAGCATGAGGAGGCCTTCAAAGAGAACTGATGACAGCTTCTGAAAAATCAATTTGCAGCAGAATTGCCTTTTATTTCAAAAACATACAATTGTATTCAAATCAACAGCATTAAAAATAAGAGCTAATATTTTATAGACTCTATAATCCATATACTTTTTGGGCCACTTAATTATATTTCAATTTAGGATGTGGGGGACTGGAATTGGCCACCCCAAGATATGTCTCTTTGGCATGAGGATTAGTTTGGGCTGGTTACTTTTAAAAACTGAAACAGGAAAGAAACTCTGAAAAGTAGAATTTACTTAATCTTTAAGAGATATTTACATTTGTAAAGGAAATCTCCATCTGTAAAGATGTCTCCCTCTCTGTACCAGGAAGAAGGGGGATGACCTTATCTCTAGAAACTCTCATCAATGCAGAAGGCAAGGACTTAAATCTGCATAATAATCTTACTCTTGTTTACTGTGCTTTTCTGGTAATCTCCCGTAACTGACTCCCCCCACCCCCAACATCCTCCTTTGTCTTTAGCTGAAGATGGTATTTAAGGTGGTGGCTTCAGCCATTTTGGCGAGTTGCTCAGGTTGCCTGAACCTCTCCCATGTATACATGTTATAAAAGCTTTGTTTAATTTTCTCCTGTTATTCTGTCTCATGTGAATTTAATTCATTGTCTGGTCAGAAGGACCCAGAATGGGTAGAGGAAATGTCTTCCTCACCTACAAGGACATACTCAAAGATATAGCAGACATGAAAGAACAAAATACCTTTAGTTTTAAAAGATAATTATTTTTGGATTTCTTATGTGCATTTTTCTATTAGGTGAAGTTTTTATTACTTTTAAAGGTTTCATAAAAGTAAAACAAATAAAGAGAGAATTTAAATTACATAATTGCTAATGCAGGAGAAACTGAGATTTCACCTCTGTAAAAAACTTAACAGAGGCCTTACTGGGAGTGAGACGGAAGTCTAGGAAACAACTGAAAAAGATACACTAGCTAAAGATGCCAATTAAAGTCTCCTGGTGCAAGTAGCAGACAGAGATAGTGATTTATACATAGTATTTGTAAAGCCTACTCTTCTAAACAGATGTACCATCTTTCAGGGTAACACATTTCATATTTGCAGAGCATGCGTATGCACGTGATACTCTCTCCCTCACAACACCGTTACTCATGCATGCACGTGTGTATTCACACACACACAAATGCATACTGAGAAGGCAGTCTTGACTACCACGCAATTTCCAACCGCAAACTGCTGTCAGAATGAATACTACATTTTAGCTTTTCAGAGAACTAGAAATAACACCAGATTAAACAAACAAGACAGGTGATGCATTTAAGCTTTCACATATTGAGGCATGCAGATTGTAGTCAACATTGATCAAATTCACTAGATAACTACTTATCAAATTATATTAGGTGTTTTCCCCCTGTGGGAAGAGTCAAAATCATGATATGGTTATCACATCGGACATTTGCTACAAAAATAAAAAATAAAAAAATCTACCATAATCTAAAGAATGCATGCCTTCTTAAAATCAGGTACAGTGGAACTCAGTATTATTTTAAGAGTCACTGTTAAAGACTTGGTGCTAAATAAAAGAAACCAGACATAGGACAATACTTCCTGTGGGATTCCATTTACATGTAGCTCAAACACAGGCAACACCAATCTATCCTGTTAGAAAGCAGCATGGGAGCCTCATGGGTAGTGACTGGTAGTAACAAGAAGGGGCATGAAATGGCTCCTACAAAGATTATAATGTTCTGTTTTTTGATCCCAGTGCTGGTTGCATGGGTGTGTTCACTTTGCGAAAATCCATCAGGTTGTACCCTTGTGATTTCCATACTCTTCAGTATGTACGTTATATATCGATAAAATCTCCTCAAAAACAGTCACCATTGAGTAACCAAGTCTACTATCGCTCAAGTTTTCCTTTCTCCTTAAAACACAGACACAGACACACACACAGACACACACACACACACACACACACCTGTATGTTCTCGTTGAGCAGAGATTAAAGAAATTGAATACAAAGAGTTTTGTCCTTTACACCTTGATCCTCAATTTGTGACGACCTTAAACATTTACAACAAAGATACATTCAAAGTCAAGTTTTCACTCCTTGTTTAAAATGTTTAAAATGTAACAGTAGCTGTGCAGCCATGAAGGCAGACTCTCGGGAAGGCTAGGAAATTACTGTGGCCTCACAGTCAAGAGGAGAATGAGGAGTTGGGTCTCAGATGTTTCTGACCTCAAAGCCATCAGCTTCGTAGCATTTTACTTGACAGCCCACTGGAAACACAGAGAGAGGGTCAACACCTGCTCCAAAGGAGAGAGCTGTAGAATCCTGGGGCCATCAGTCTAACATCACTCTGTGCAGAAACCCCAGAGTACAAGCTGTGGAGGGGTCTTCTCCTTCCATGAGGTCTATGAGAATAGCCAAGAGTGCGAACTAACACCCTAGAAACAGGACTGAGCTCCTCTCACTACCAGCTTCTTGCAAATAGTTCTGGGAGTTTCTAAGCATCACACATTCTGAAAGTTAAAGATTCTTAATGAAACGAGTGGGTCTCTGTGAGAGCAAAGGCTTCTGGGCAAGGTCAGCAATGATTATTTATCTATTTATTGCTCTTGTACACGTCTTCATTTTGAAAACATTTCTTAAGCAACTACTATATTCCAGTCCTTGAGGATATGATAGTGATGCAGGCAACGCCCTGACCACAGGAATTCGCCCTGTTAAGGGCAGGACAAGAAGATAAAGAAATAAATGATGCAATAAAAGTGTGGACAGAAGACATCTTCCTAGTAGAAACGAGAGCCCCTGATCAATAAGAAATACTCTCTCTCGTTCTCAACTTTCCATCACTAGACAAAGGAACTTAGTACCATAGAGCCGAAATGCAGCCTAAATACATATAATGTCGGCTAACTACATAGGAATTTGACTGTAGTTTTCAAAGTCACACTGAGCCCTTAATTCCAGTTACATTCTACTGTCATAAGCTACAAAAGAAAAATAAACCAGGGGCAACAAATACCTGGAGGCCCACGCTTCCACCCTCCTGAGTAATGACAAAAAGCCGGTTCACTATTTCCCATAATTGCTTCCTGAGATTGTTTTCTTGTCCCTGTAGGAATTTATCTGTGTCCAGGTTCTCCCTTGTTTATATTTATAAGTCATACAGTAGCTTATAATACTAGAACCACCAAAATAAATTCTTTTACCCTTGAAATCAAAGTCTTGTTGACAACGGTGACTTCCATAATTTTCTCAGGAGATTCTTAATCTTTGCTCTTGGAAGTCCATTTGATGTCTCAATTCTAAGTTCAAATTGACATAGAGAAGACAGACAGGAAAAGAGCCTTAATTTCCGTACTACTATAAGACCTTCAAAGGTAAAACAAAGGAGTGAAGGGAAAAGAGGAGAGAATTCATAGCTGTTCATTCTTTTTTATCCCATCGGTAGCCACAGCTGATCATCAAGGACTCTTTCCCCGGCTGCTTGCCTGCAACTATTGCTTAACTGATACCAGTAAAGCTCTACAACTTTAAAGATATCTGTAAGCACTAGCTTATGTATACACTCTGAAAGCATCGGTTAAAATGTATTTCTGTATCTCCCATTCCTCAGAGTTACATTTAGTCCTCAATCAGTTAAGCCCTATGGGTTTAGTCTCTAAGAATTTAGCTGTATCAACGTTGAATAGATGGGACTTCTTTAGAAAGAACAGGTAATAATCAAGCCACTGGAATAACCTTGATCCCTGGACTCTGGCATTTCCCTGGAGTGAGCAATTCTTATTGTGACACTAATTAGGAACATAAAGGCGTTCCCGGTGCTTTTCACAAGGGAACTCTTCTTGCAGTTTAAAATGAATAAAACTCTTCATTTCATTTTATGAAATCTGTAAAATGCTAGGAGGCATATTAATTAACAGCAGCAATGCTAAACATATATGGAATACATAATGAATTACTAAATATGATACACTTAATCCTTGAAATACTAAAGAGGCAATTCTCCGTAATTTGTCTAGGAAAGGAGCTTTTGTTTCTAAAGAAAGGCAATATAGATTTAAGACCGCCCTGGTGATTTCTGTTTTGCCAGCTGGAAAATGTCAGTTATCAGCAACTAAAAGATATATTTCTGTGTGGATTGCAGTAAAACACTCCATGGTGGATAAATGGCAGAAGGGAGAAAGAAGGGAAGTAAATGAGAGAGGGAGACTGAAATTGAGATTGATTGTGGCCTGTGGTTCTCTGAGTAAGTAAAAGACCCATTTGGTTGAAACAATTTTGCACCCCAAATATGTAACATACGTGAGCAGTTCCCACCGCTATTTCCTGGTGAAAGCTTATTATCTAATTTATCCCAGTTAAATCTGATCTCAACTGTAATTACCGTGCAAAGCTCAAACTCAGTCCAGACGCTTCGGTTCAAATCTCCCTAAAATAAAGACAATGACCCCAAACAATTTTCTCATGAGATCCCCAATCAGAATACCTGAACGTTAGCCTACCAGTAATGTATTCCTCATTGTTACTTTATGTCCAATCAAATAAGATAACCAACTTAGAAATAAAGGAACAGGATCTATAATAAACATTCAAGTAAGACAAACTTGGAATCTGTGGAATAACAGACTAATTTAATTAAATTCATTTTAGCCGAGTTTTATTGAATAGTAGAATCCATTCAAGGCACTGAGTCAGGCACTGATGAGAATAAGGTCCTACCAGTCTTTACCTTCTCACAACATGTGGAAGGGAGGTGGAGATTGTGGTCCAGCTGCTTTGGCTGTGTCTCCTTGTCTCCATCTCATGGGAGGTGGGTGTTGTCAAGGAGCAATTATAGTGTCAGTGACTGGCAGCTTCCAGCTTCCTGATTCCTAGATCAGGGTTCTTGAACTCAATAGTACAAGGGGCCTCCTGAATCCCGCTTCTCCAGCCATTCCAGCAATTTTTAAGTACCTAATCCCCTGTATTAAATTCTTTTCCACTTAAAATACTTAGTGCTTTCTGTCTTCTGCAATTAATCCTAATTGATGCACGAATGATGTATTTCAGTAACGTAGGGCTGAAATGGAAGCCAGGCAAGAAATAAGAGAACAGTCAGTTGATGAGCTGTCATCATCCATTCACTCATGCATGCATTCATTACATGATTCATCCATACAAATATTTATGGAGCATCTACTACGTGCCAGACTCTGTGTTACTGCCAAATAGCTTTGACCTTTTAAGGAACTGTGGGGGTGATGGGAGGAAAAGAGAGAACTGGAAGCATCCATTAATGTTAAGGCTCCTCTACTGTGTACCAGGCTTGAAAGTTCTGATAACTGGTTGGTGTGCCTTCATCTCTGTATCTTTTACCCATTCTCTCTGTTATCTACTAAAATTTTTCCTCTGTAGCATCTTACACTAAAGAAGCCCTGTGTAGGATTTTCAAAGAGATATTTCTCTTCTACACTTGAGTATCCATAAATAATTACTTACACTGCATCTCTTACAATACAAAAATAAACATAGTCCCATTTAGACACAATTAACATGATATTATTATTCATTACTGATAAAATAAATTTTTTAATTCTAGAAAATAAGAATTAAATTCTTTTTAAGAACATGTGTTTTAAAATTCATATAAATGATTACTAGCAAAAAAGGGCATGGAATTCCCTTTAAAAACAGCAAGGTATTTAGGCTGACATGAATAAGTAAAAGAGAATCTATTCAAAGCAAGAATCACAAAACTCCCTCTGGTAAAAAAAGCTGATGAGTTCCTACATTTTCAGGAAATATCAACAAACTCTGCAAAATTTATCAGGCAGTCACAGTAATCAGACAACTTAAACATCAGCCTTGATATTCATGGTGAGTGGCAATGCTATGCCTTCGGCTGGAATTCATCTGGATTTTTCATTGGCACCTGTGAGTAGCCAGTGTCTGCTGCCCAGGAGTTATCTTGCTCCTGCTGACTTGCTCTGGTCTTGATGAACCTGTAACCTCTGGTCCAAATACTGAAGATGCGTAATTCCCCATTGCACACGCAGCTAAATCGTAACCCCACACGCATCCAACATCTTCTTGAAATGAATGCAGTTGTCCAGGACTATACAGATCTCTTGTCATTACGAATGCCTATTGCACTCACAGACAGACCTAACAAGTTTCCAACAAATGTTTCCTACTTGATTCAAGTTTGGGTTCATAATTCTCAAGCTAAAGTTTTAATGTTTAAGCATTTATTTAGTGCCTTGTCATCCAAAGGTCTCCACTGCAAGCTGATGGTACAAGGACGGAAAGACACAGCACCATGGCTTAAGAAGCGTACAGTCTAGTAAGGGACTCAGACAGCCCAGGACAGAGAGTATCTGTCTGAAAAAATGAAAAACGAGGAGGAGAGAGGCTTAGGCAGTTCAACTAACTACCCAACCCTTACGGTTACCATACTGCGAAAGGGAAAACAGTGATGGGGTGAAACTTATTAAAGGGAAAAAAGAGCCCCCACTGGATTAGGTGACCTTTCTTGAGAGTCTCACCTGCCTTCTCTGTCTAGTCTCAGAGAGAGAGTCACTAGGGTCCAAGCTGAGAGGCAATGTATCCAACTTCTCACTCAACTAAACTCCTAGGGGCTGTGCAATGGTAAGACCCAAGAACGCTATCAATTCAGTAACAGTTCAACTTCTTCTTTCTTCTCAGTGCTGACTGGGCGCTCCCAAAGTCACATATACTTTCAGCTCACATATCCGCAGCTAATATGGGTCCCAACAGTGCTCTTGGAGATGCCCAGAAAACCAAGTCACTTAGACTCATGCCTAAATACATCCTTGGATAAAATAAAAACCAAATACTCTGCTCATGACACCATTTCGTTTTTTAGTAACATCTTTTAGTGTCTGTGTATCTTTCTGAGACCCTTTTTTCCTTGCCAACCTCTGGGTAAGAACAGTCAACAAATCCTGTTTAAACTGCTTCACCATTTGGTTCTCTCTCCTATAACTTGCCTTTTGTTCCCATCCCAGTTCTCAAACACCATTGACCACATTCTCTGTCAAGGTTAAAAATGATGCCCAAGTAAACACACTGGAAGTCGTCTTCTCATTATCAGCCCCCTTCTCACAGTTTATGATGTGCTCTCTCATCTTGATCTCCTTTCTAAATCCTGTTTTTCCTTCTGCTTTTCTGGTCTTTCTTCTCCTTCCTTCCTTGTATCTATTCATTTTGCTGTGTAAAAAAAAGTGGACTGCAATAAGAAATATTTATTTCTTATGCATCTGCTCGCTGGGGTTCAGCTATAGGTCTGTGGATCTCAGTTGAGCTCATTCATGCATCTGTGCATTGGCTGGGGACTCTGCTCTACACTAGGCTTGACTAGGGCACCTTAGCTGGGCAGCTCTTGGCATGGTTTCTCCTCCTCCTCCATGGGACCAGTGGGTTAGTTATATCATAATCTTCTCATGGTGACAGTATCAGTGTGAGAAGGCAAGGGGTGACATGCACAGCCTCTTGAAGCTGAGGGGCTGAACTTGCAATCATCAATTCTACCTCAGAGTCTTGGCCAAAGCAAGTCACCCAGATGAGCCCAGATTCAGAGTAGGGTAGCAGACACTGTCTCTTTAGCAAGAGAAACTGTAAAGTTACCTGACAGAGGGCATGGTTATAGGAAGCGGGGGAGAAGTGGAGATCAGTGCTGTTAATACAATCTACCCACTCTTCTCCCCAATAATTTATATGTGTGTGTATGTATTTACGTATATGTGTACATATATGTCCACACTCACGTATGTGCATACACATTCACACACACATTGAGCAGTGGATCTCAACCCAGGGCAATTTTGTCCCCCTCCACCAGGGGACATTTGGCAATGTCTGGAGACATTTTTGGTTGTCGCAACATTGGGTGGTGGTGGTAGGAGGTGCTACTGGCATGTAATGTGTAGAGGCCAGGGATGCTGCTAAACATCCTATGATGCACGGGACAACCTTCCCAACAAAGAATGATCCAGGCCAAAATGCTACTAGTGCCAAGGTTGAGAAACAGGCATGTACACACAAACACACATAGAAAAAGACAGAGAGAGAGATTTTCCTGTCTTGCAGTGATTCTTGGTTATTCCTTCAGCCATTATGATCCCTGGTCTGGGAATGGTTCCTAAATCCACATCTCTCATTGCTGATCCAACTGCCATCTGTCTAATCCCACTATATCGGCTCCTTAAGTCTATCAAGAAAACTGACTCTAACCAAATTTATCTCCAAACCCAAGTCCAGAATCTTGGTTTTTCTGTTTCTATGAGTGGCACCATCATTGTCCCAGTCACCTCAGCATGAGAGAAGGAAAGCACATGTGTTTGGAGTCAGTGGCTCCTAGATGCAGTTCAGTGTCTATCAGTTACTAGCTGTGTCCATTAGCCAAGCATTCAGCATCCCTTGTCCTCATCTACTTCATCTGTAACACTACCTTTCTCAAGGGTGACAAGCATTCAATTAATAGAAATGTATGAAATTCAGTAAATATTAGTTCCTTCCAAGATACGAAACCTTGGGCTCATCTTTGGTCCAATTAATTGCCAAACTCAAGAAAATCAAGAGCTGTCACTGGCAAGTCTTCTCATCTTTGCATCCCACTGCATTCCAGGTACTCACCACTTGTCCCACTAATCATTTTAGGTTACTTAATTGTACCTGCTCCATAAGATTGTTATGAGTATAAAATAAAATGGCTGAAGAGTGAAGAGCCTGATACGGAGTAAACACTCAACAAGTGTGAGCTGCTATTATTTTTCACTCACATTATCATTATTTGTTGGTATGGCGAAAGAAAAAGCACCTATGAAGTTACTCTTTGCTTCAAACTTTTTCAAGTACAATCTTTTGCAGATTTTAGTTGGGTCACTATGTTACCACATAAAGGGCATGATCTGCTCGCCGCGAGGCAAAGGCCAATCAATCATCAAGAGGCACGATGGTGGCAGAGAAAGGGCATTTTATTACACTTTGCTAGCAAGAGGGAAGATGGCTGGCTAATGTCCAAAAGAACCATCTTAAGGGGGCATAGAATCTTGAAGCAGTCATATAGCCCAGTGGTTATAGGGGAGGGGTGAGGAATGTTGATCTAGGAGTCGCCACACCAGATCTTTCAGTTGTCACTGATGATGGCTATCAGCATCAGCACAGACTCTCTGTTTGGGGGTCATCACATTCCTAAGGAACTCAAAAGAAGGAAGTTGTCATCTTATGGCAACTGGGAGGAATACCCACAAGCAGGGGTCATAACATCTACAGAGCAGGTGGATCTCCTGGAGGGTGCACATCCAGGTGGGTTAGTTGGTCAGAGGTCATCCAAAGTTCCAATACAGTTTCTTTCCTACAATATGGCTTTCCTCATGTCAACCTGTGCTGAGCTGGGATCAACCATTTACTATGGACCAGGTGCTACGTTACATACATTATGTTACATGCATTATCTGATCCAAACTCCATGACAACCTGAGGATCATATCCTACAGATGAAGTCAATAACAAGTGAGTAATTAAGAAGTCAGAGCCGCACAGCTGGTGAGTTGCAGAGCTGTGACTTTCTCCCTTTTCCCACTTCAAAGGACAGGAAGCTACACTTCTGTGTCCTTCCCTAATCTCTAAATCATACAAACACAGAGAGACCCTGATTTCTCCTCTTAAAGACACAAAAATGAAAAACATTTGGAAAGATTAAAGTAGTAAAGATTTGGTATATTGCCTCTATCTCTTAGGTTTTTGCATCTCAAGGCCCAAGGCTAGAGAAAAATGATTAACACAAAGGGCTGGAACTTTCAATTGTCTAACAGAATTTAAAGCATCACTGAGGTTTACACGTTGTGGTAGGTAAGCCTCCCTCCAATTACAACATTTAAGGACAATTGCCCATTTTGTATTTTGGGCCAAAAGCGACATGTCTTCATTTTTTGTTGCACAAATTTGGAGTAATTTCAGATTAAAGAGTTACTTTAAATTGCTTTCTATGCATGTTCCTTCAGAAATCCAATTGCAATTCCATTATTGGAAGGAGTAAATTAGAAAGTGAAGAGATGCTTGCATAAAATTTACATACCAATAGCTTTCCTTGCATTGATAAGCAAATTTCCTTTCATATCAGAAACCATTCTCACAAAGATGCTCATTATAGACATTAGAGTCTGTCAGTATATCGCACACTGCATACCCACCCTGCACCCAACATTTGCCCAATTCCAAACAGACTCATCAGTTCTTTCCTGAAGGCTACAGACGGAAAAATCCTTCTTTTGGATATAGGCCTAGTCACGAAAAGTTTTTGATTTATAGCCATAAAGTTACCCTTACTCACCCTTAAATGTGCAATAATTACGGGATTTTTTTGCCACTCAATCTGATTCCAAGTTTTGAGGTTGAGAAGAATAAGTCTTTGTATCAGCACAATGGGAGAGAAAGGAAATTATAACAACTTCATCTTCTAAGTGACTTTTAACACATGGGAAATTTGTAAGCCAGTCGAAGGATGTTGGAGAATACACATAGAAGTAATAAAGAAATGTCTATGAGCAAAGTATATAATTTTGTCTATAAATAAAATTCTCTAATTGTCTATAACAAAGTAGCTACATTTATATTAAAATTACTCTTACAAGTTTAAGGAGACACACATTTAGAGGCTGGATCTAAGGAAATATTGTGCTTTTACTTTTTTGCTTTAGAAAAACTGTGATTAGTTTGAATCAGGAAAGGAAATCGCAATGATAGCATTTGCTAATATATTCCTTTATATTCTCATGCTATTGAGTAAATGGATATGGCACTTTTTGGACAGCATCAGCATTTGCCTAATTAATTTGTTTTGGAGGCAATGTCCCTGCTAGATGGAGTAAAGGTAATCTGTAGTCTTCAATCAAAAGAAAGACTCTTTACCCAGCAGTTCTCCCTTAACATATCATCAACAAAGGCATCTTGATGTTATCCCATTGAGGTCCATGTCATGGAGTAATTTCACTACAAGTTGACCACATGACATAAGAAGATAGCTTTACAATTGCACATCTGACTCATGACTGCATTACAGCTCTTGACTTAAGCTTTGGAATTCTTTATCTTTCCCACCCAGTGGTTCAGCGGGAAGATAATGATATGAGGCTCTCTAAAGAGGATCAGACAGTTAATATCAAAAGCACTAGAGCCCGAAGTACTCAAAGCTTTCAGAAATTCAAGTCTCAATTATATCCCCATGGGAGGAAAACATCACCCATATGTTTGGTCAGAAAAGAAAAACAATTTCTGAACCGTGTCTCTTAACCCCCACTAAGGATCTCTGAAATGTGCCCTCGTACTAATAACCCCACAGTTGGATCTCAAGAAGAAGGACTTGCTTACAAGAAGACATTCAGATGTGTCATGAAAAATAAACAAGTCAAGAGTGGAGAGCAAAGTAAGAACATATGAAACACACCATAAATCTCCAGCGCAGGGAACTCAGCTGTGAAAATAGCTTGTTAAAATCACCCTCTGTTTGATTAAAAAATAAAACATTTCGACAAAAACAGCCATGTTTGAAGTCCACCACTGCTACAAGATAAAATGAAGCCTTTAAGGAACTTTCCAGAAAGAAATACATGAAGTCTTCAGGAAAACAACGTTCTGTTGACCTTATGTGTGAAATCTCACTTTACACTGGTATGCAAGTGCCTTACTGAAAACCTCAAGCTTGAGAAGTTTGACTGGGTGAGAGAACACCATAGAAGTAACCAATGCCCCCTGTCTCAAATATTGTCCAGTGTTCTCCATTACAAATGGGAATACTGAGCTTTAAATGCATTGAAGAAAGACAGACCAGATATGAATCAGGGTCTAGAGCATTTTTTTTTAAACATCCAGGGTCAGGCCCCACAACAAACTAACTGAATCCGAATGTCTGGATGGGAGCCTGGGCATCTGTGCTTTTTGTTTCTTGGGGGTTTTTTTGGTGAGGAAGATTGGCCCTGAGCTAACATCTGTTACATCTATTGCCAATCTTCCTTTTTTTTTCCCCCCCGTCTCCCCAAAGCCCCAGTACATAGTTGTACATCATAGTGGCAAGTCATTCTAGTTCTTCTATGTGGGAGGCAACCACAGCATGGCTTGATGAGTGGTGCCTAGGTCCGTGCCCAGGCTCTGAACTGGCAAACCCCAGGCCACGGAAGTGGAGGAAGCAAACTTAACCACATGGCCATGGGACCAGCCCCCAGAGCATATTAACTTAGGGTATCATTGCTAACACGGCTGTCTCAGGTTGTCTTTGCAGTTATAAGGGAAAATATATGCCTTTAATTAGAAGTCGATAAGTTTCTTTATTTCCCAATAACATCCACCTACAGCATGAGAACCAGATATTATATGAACACTATAGCTTTTCCACCTAAAAGAATTCATTTAGTTGACAATGCCAAATACAGTTCTTCTGAAAAATAAATTAGCATCTTAAAGAGGGAAGTATAATTAGGAATGGTTTCCAACTAATCGTTATAGCTGCTTAGGTTATATCAAGTAATTCTGGAAAAGCATCTTCTAATGACCATTTTCCCCTATAAGTAACATTTATAACATTTCTTTTCTTAATCTAACAAGCCTAAAGCTTATCTTTTTATTCTTGTTGAAGAGGTAATGAATGGGACTTCCACTGAAACCACTATGGTTTGATTCCACAGAAAAGAGAAGCGATGGGAAGTCCTCAGAAGATCTGCTTCTTGTAATAAGCAAAAACTTTGCTGCAAGTTTGATAGAATCTAAGAGCTAGGAATTCTGTGAGGTCAAGCTCTTGTTATATTGCCAGAGTTTCTGGGGTCTGTTACCACGGGCATGAGCGTTGGGTCCAACAAAAGTTTTGCTCAGTGAAAACCATCCTTCAGGGGCTTGAGGCATGAGTCTACGTTGTATGAAATCCAAAGAGGGCTCCTTTTGGGGGCAAAGACTCACATCAGTCTTAGAGGCCAACAGCTAACAACGGCTGGGTTCTGGACAAAACACTGGGATTCTCATCTCAGCTCCGCCCTTCCAGAGGGAACAATCTTGGACAATTACATTTTCTTCTGGCCCATTTCCTCATTTGTGAAATGAGAGAGATACACAAGCATTCCTTCTAAATTTGTTTCACCAACCAGTGCCTGTGTGAAAAGCAAAAGATAAAAGAAAGGGAAAGGGATTTCCTGGTTAACTTGAAAAATGTTGTAAATGGGAATCATTTCTTTATGGCAGGACTTCTCGGAGCCCTTAAAATAAAGTCTGTTCGTCCAAGGTACTCCTGTCTAAACCACATTAAAACATTCTTAAGAAGTTTCCACTTGTTAAAGTTGTAAATGCCCAATATAGGCCTCAAATTTTCGATTTGTCTCAGAAGAAACAACTTCCTTGTGGTTAAAACATACAATAAATGCTCTCTCCTGGGGTTGGCAGAGAAGAAATTGGGATATTAACAGATCCTAAGTAAAAGTTAATATGCAAGAGTGAAGTTCCTATCTCCATTCATTGTCCACTCCTATAGCCATGTCCTTGATCTCTGAATTCTTCCCTTTTCTTCATTTTCCCAAATCAAGTGCACTGGGCCTTTCCAAACGTCCACTCCCTCATTCCCTCTGAGACAGCAGCTCTCCCACAATTTGCACCACAGGTTTCCTATTCAAAGTGAGTTAGGAGTTAACAGCCTATTTTCTTTGGCAGCCAGGGGCAATTCGCTCTCACCGCGTTCGTGCTTTCTTCTAGTTTTCTTTATTCCTTTTCTGAAAGAATCTCCATCATCAATTTTAGCTTTCTGCTGCCCTGCATTTCTCTGATGCTAACGGGATGCTGAGGACCTGCCCTCTTTCTGCCAGAGCAAACAACTAGAGGACCAGGTCCTGCCCAGTACGCTGTGGCTGCACGGGGCAAGTTGGCTTATGCCTGAGAACTTTCAAGAACGAGAACTCCCTTCCAACAATTTTTGCATCATTCACCCATGGACACAGCTTAAAAGATCACCTCCTCCCCAACGCCCACTCCCCAAACCTTGCGCTATATAATCAGTAAGTTAGAAACCAGATGAAGGATTCTTAGAATATGTGTCTACGAGAGAAGAGAAATTTAATTTTAATTCAAAGATAAGTAAGGGACCGGGATTCGGGGGAGAAACACAGAACTGACTCTGACTTTATTTCTTACTTTCCTATATATGAGGCAGCAGCTGTGGTTTTTACTAACCACTTTACATGGGCAGATTGGCACCCACTGGCTTTGACACAGACCGTTTTGAGGCAGGAAATTGAATACCAGAAGGCAGAGAACCAAAGCTTAACTGATTGCAGGATTCCATGAAAGTTGAACTGAACACGTAGAAAGAGAGATCCATGAGAAATTCAGAGAAGTGGGAGAGTTCCTCTGGTTAGAAACTCGCAGTGAGCACATTAATGTAAAATTTAAATCCCATTTTAGAATGGCACTCTGATTGAATGTGACTGTCCAATCGTGAGTTTAAATTCAGGCCTAGAGGAAATGACACTGAGAGGCACACCATTTGACCAGAGCTTGATATTTTGGGTTCCTTTCTGGAAAACCTGCCTCCTGGTCAAGGAATTCTCTCATTGCCTAAAAGGATCAAATTGAAAGAAGTATAAAATGACTGGAAGAAAAGATTTCATGGATCCCATCCACATTTGAAAGTGTATAATTATCCGTTTTCCTCTTTGTAACAGTTTTTCTTCTTATAGTATAAAACTAGAACATCACACCCTCATATTTATTTTATACTCCAATCTCAATTTCAATAGGATTGTGACAGTGTGCAGGAAGATATACATGTTAACAGTTTCATGAAATGCTTACATGTGCTGGTTTACAATTTAAAATAGGTTCTTTTTATCACATCAAACAACATTTCGAGTAAAGGGAATTAAAAAACTACAAAGGAAATGACAACTCCCTAATGATCCAGTGCATTTTTTTCAGAGAATAAAAACTAGGCTTCTCATATATAATAATAGCACAACTCAGGTTAAAAAAAAAAAAAAAGCATCATTGCCTCCTTCTTGCTCTGGTCAGGCAACGATTTAATAACATTTAAAGACATACACACATACCAGATTCTCTCTCTCATCTTCCATCAACTACTTTTATAGAATTTAGAGAAATCACTCTTTATGCCCACTCAAAAAGACGGAGATCCAAGAGCCTTCTATTTCCCAAGATGCTTTAGTCCATTAAAAGTCCTGGTGCTCCGATAAAATCCACGCCAGTCCTGCCATGGTGATGGACAACCCCCAAAACTGGAGGCAGAGTTGGGTCCCCTCTGCAAGGGCTGATCAGCAACAAAAGGGTCCAAGTCGGAAAACCTTCCCTGTACTTACCTGCTCCTTGGCAAGCCAGATGCTCAGGGAAGTCTGAGATCACAGAATAAAGCCTGGCAGCTACACAGCCCTTTTGTTCCATCAAATAGACCCACTGTACGATCCACAATTCTCAGAAAGGACAGCTCATCTGCTCCTACTGGATAAACCCTCAAGTGGTCTGTCACCCAAGAGAAAGTCTGTGTTTCGCACAATCCAAGCAGTTGGTGAAACTGACTGACAAGGGCTTCCTCCTCACACAGAAACTGCAGGGAGGATGGACAAGGGATCTCTGCCTTGGTAGAAACACAGGATACTGAACATGGGGTGAAAAAACATCATATCCAGTGGCAAGACAGGGTAGGAAATAGAAACAGAGTTTCTACTTCTAAAAGGGCTTTCATGCTGCCCAGAAGCAAACCTGAAAAACCACTTTGTTTCCACCAAGGAATGGAAAAGCCAATGCAGGCTTGAGCAGAAACTGAGCTGCACGGGACACAGCCATACGAGGGATGATCAACAACAGTAATTCAATAATTACTAACAGCCAGTACATTAGCTCTAACTGTTGCCCAAACACTACGCAAAATGTTGGCATGGATTATTTCACTTAAAACCACAATGACCCTGGGAGAGCAGTCCTATTATCATGACCATTTTACAATTGCAGGGACAGAGGCCCAGAGCAGCTAGAGTTTGCCCAAGGTCACAAAGAGAGTAATTTCTGAAGGCAAGAAATCCCAGGCCCTCTGATGCCAGAGACTGTGTTCTCTATCAGCAGCTTCAAACATCTCTTTGTGGTCTCAAACTGGTGCTCTAAGGCCATGAGCAAAGGGTCTTGAGGAGCCCATGGTAGGCAGAATAATGGCCTCCCAAAGAGGTCCACGTCTTACTCTCCGGAACCTTTAATTCCATCTGTTAACTCCCCTCTACCATGTAATGTAAACTTTTCACAGGTTCTGGATTCACAGGTGGCTAATCATCCAACCTTAAGATAGGAAGACTATTCTAGATCATGCAGGTGGGCCCACTGTAATCCTAAGGGTCCTCTAATGCGGAAGGGGAAGGCAGAAGAGTGAGTGCTGACGTGATGAACTATGAGAAAGACTTGATTGGCCATGGTTGGCTTTAAAGATGGAGGAAGGGGACACACACCAAGGAATGAAGACAGCCTGTAGTAGCTGGAAAAGACAAGGAAAAGGGTTCTCCTCCAGATCTTCCAGAAAAGGACGTAGCCATACTGACACCTTGATTGTAGCTCAGTGAGAACCATTTCAGACCTCTGCCCTACAGAACTGCACTATGATAAATGTGTTATTTTAAGCCATTAAGTTTGTGGTCACTTGTTACAGCTGCAATAGGAAACTAATATAGAGCCCAAGGCTCAGTAATTAGGGCCTTGAAGTAAGAAGTTGACCAAGAGGAAGAACCACGTGGTCCTACAGGTAAAGGAGGAGGGTAAAACCCAAGCAGAGACGGTTCTGTCTCAAACTAGTTCAGAGCTTGCACCTTTTCCCCAGGGAAGATGGATATGAGAAACTCTTCTGCATCATTTCTGGTGCTGACTCTAACTAACTAGGCAGGAATATGTTTGCGTTCTCATCACAGACTGAGGGCTCAGCCATTCTCATCAAATCCCGCTGTCATTTTAATAGAATCCATAGGAAGAGAACCCTCCAGGTATTGTTATATATAGCATCTGTCCTTGGAGGCCTCTACCTGACAATTAGAGTCAAGACTGATGCTCAGAGTGGGCAAAACCAGGTACAGAGCACTCTGGAAGGAATCAGGCCAACAAAACTGATTTCCATCTGCCATGCAGCATGTAATGCAGGACGGCTTCCAGTGCAACCTCCAATAAGGAATTGGAGAAAACGCTATCTCTCAGAGACTGGAGCCTCAGGGTTCCTCATAGTTTTAGCAAAGATTTTATCTGGTCTCTTGGAACCAAGGAACCCGAGGAAGAGGGGGCTACCCCGCTGTTCAAACTGCAGATCTGACAGGCAGGGAGAATAAAGTTCATCAGACATCAAATGTTAACAGAGCCTAACCTCTTTAGAGCTAAGATTCCTCACTTTAATCATAAGAGGATGCCGTGGCACATGCCCCAAAGATGGTAGATTTCTATTAAGAAAAAATCCAACCTCTAGGTGTGGGACAGACTTCTGGCACTTACCACCATCAGGGTCCCCTCTTGGATCCATGCGCTCTGCTAGATGACAGTCACCAGCCTCCTGCAGTGAGATGGGATCACGTGACCAGCACTTGCCAATGGGATGAGGGTGGAACTGAGGTAGGTCACCTTTAAGAGGAAGCACACAGTCCCCATCTCGTTGTTTGTCAACCAGATGCAAAGGACCCAGGGGAGGAAGCCAAGACCCCTGAGCATGGCGAGTGGAGTGACCAGCTGGCAAGAGCTGAGACCCTGGACCCTGGGGAAGAGCCCCTCATTGACAGTCCACATTTGACTTTGCTTGGTACATGACATAGAGGATCATTGTTTCAAGGCCACTGGTTACAGAAATTGCCTGGACAGATATGCCGGATTTTACAAACCAAGGAACTTCTCCAAGATTGATGATTCAGCAATTCCTGAAACCAATGCCTACCCTTGGATCATCAGAGAAAGCAAGATGCACTCCTATATTAGACTGATATTTGTTATTAGGCTTTTTACCTCCATGTTCAGGGAACTCTGCCTTAACAGGTTTATTTATCTTTTCTACAAGACTCTGAGTTCCTAGAGGCAGCTGTCTCATTTATCCTTCCACTTCCTCCTTTGAAGCAACGTTACCAAATGAGTTGGCCTCCATCAAAGATGAATGAATGAATGCATTTGAATCGCCTGCCACAGTCGCTAGCTTATTTGGTTCAGCCTGTCTTATAGACAACCTTTCAACTAAATTGCCTCTGAATGACTTTCACATACTGCTGTGGGACACCTATTAATTAGCCTGGCAAAGCAACACTGTAAATGTACATTTTTTCAAGAAATGTTTCATGTGAGTAGCATATGTGACAGTACAACTCAGAACAGACTGAGAATTGACTTCGTGGTAGAAAATGTATTGGGTTGTGAAGCTATGGGTAGCCAACTATATGTTTTATTTGATTTTTTAAAAACAAACACATTAGACTCAAATTAGTTTGAACTCATATAGCAATTACGGACTGTATCACTTGTTAGGAATTAATCATACACTATCTTACGGCATC
This sequence comes from Equus quagga, assembly GCF_021613505.1. Classification (NCBI taxonomy): domain Eukaryota; kingdom Metazoa; phylum Chordata; class Mammalia; order Perissodactyla; family Equidae; genus Equus; species Equus quagga. Next base: position 42,323,088 of record NC_060283.1, on the reverse strand, counting down.
TCCCCTGTCGCTTTGAATCCATTGCAGATTGTAATTATTACAGTGAGCTTCCAACTTACATAAACCCAATACAGGCAGTGCTGACTCAGAAATGCCTGCTGCGATTCTCAGATTCTCATTTGTCTCTGTTGTTTTCTAGATATGGAAGCTGGGAGAAGTGACTTTCCTCTCTGAGTCGACTTTCTTATCTATAAAATGGGTATAATAGTGCTTAACTCAGAGGGATGGGATGAAGTGAGATAACCCACAGGAAGCATTTCACATCCCCCCGGCTAAGGAGGCCACCCAGGAATCCTAGCTGTAAACATCATGGGTGCGTGATTTTAGGTGGGTCCCCTACTCTTTATAGGCCTGAATTTCTTCACCAAGGAGAATACAGAGGGGCACAGACACAAATATTTCTCTGGCATCACAGAACCAAGTGCACCACTCTGACAAAGTTCCCGAACAGTAAACAGAATTTTCGGTAAGCTGGTCACATGACCACCTCGACCCAGGGACTGCCTGTTGCGGGTACATTTTGTAGAACAAAGATTTTCTCACTTGGCCAATGGGCTTTTGAAACATCTTTGGACAAGAGAGCCCACGATGTTGTAACATGTTATTGCTTCATTTATCTCAGTTTTAGACTAAGAGGAAGGAATGTCCATAAGCCAGGGAGAGGGGGGGCACCTCCTTCAGTCTGGACTCCAATCTGATCTGGGCCCACTTCACTGGACCAGCACCACAGGCAAAGGCAGTGTCTCGCCCTCCCGTGGGAGGAGATTCAATCAGGAACAGAGGGTTTCCGGCTGCAAGCAGTTAAAAGCAGACTAACCAATTCAGCCCTCAGGTCAGAAGGAAATAGTCCATTTGAACATGAATTAGGCCAATCTTCTGGGATCTCACATATGGAAAGGAGAAAAGAGTTTCTATGTAAATGTGTGGGAAGGGAGGGCCAGGGAATGTGGGCTCCAGGCATGTATGTGCTCACCAGATATTTTAATTGTTCAAGGGCCACTAGTGACTTAGACTGCCACAGCTGTGGCCAGGCACCAGGTCACCCGGAGCCACACACATATGGTGCCAAGCAGAATGCCTGGGGGGGGCCCAGACCCTGAGCTAAGTGCTTTATGGCCATCATTTACATCAGTCTTCATAAAAGCCCAGTCATGTATATATCATCCTAGTTACAGAGAAGGAAGCTGAGACCCAGAGAATGCGAGAGAGAAGATGGAGCTGGCACTTGCATGTAGCAAATTTTACTTCTCAAAACATACTCTTTGCATTATCCATCCAGCCTGGTTCAAGAGAGGGCTCAGGAAACATCAGTTTCAGCAACAAAACACACCTCCTTTCAAGAAAAAGACAGGAGTAGTTGGAACCAAAAAAAGACTGCATCGGTCCATAGAATGTCTCCAGGAGCTTCCACTGAGGACAGCCTTCTCTCCATATTTTGACATAATTATTAATAACTAAAAGCTCTTCCCTTCCTGCATCATTATATATATATATAATTTTTTTTAGGAAGATTAGCCCTGAGCTAACTACTGCCAATCCTCCTCTTTTTGCTGAGGAAGACTGGCCCTGAGCTAACAGCCATGCAATTCACTGTCACTGTCATATTTGATTCTTATCAGTACCATCGTGAAGTTATTATAGCCGATGGCAACACCCATTTTGTGGGTGTGGTAAAGCGATTTGCCTAGGACACTGGTCTGATGCTTGGTCTGGCCAAAGAACCGGTGAGAAGTGGAGACTGGATTTGCTCCCGCAGACAGAGCCCAGTTTACTCTTAAACCCCACACTGTACAACGTTCTCTTTCTTTCGTGCAAGGAAATTTGGGTAGGGTGGATATGTAGATAAGTAACTAAAGAAATAAACGGCTGTCCCTCATTTTGCTAAAGGATCTACTACGTACACATAAATTCAATTTCATATGTCAGGATCAAATGCTTTGAAAACTTGGAGCAGCCCATTTTCTTTGGTGATGGAATATTTCAATAGTAGCAAGTCTGGCATAAGAAACATATTCTCATCTTTAAAGGCAGCCATTTAAAATCATTTGATTCTGATTTAGCTCTCAATGTCGACCAATGAATAGATTGCATATTCCTTTCTGTGGACACAATTAGAGTCTTGGAATCCTATCCAGGCAATGATATTGATTTGTGGGAAATTTGGTTTCAACTGATGCCAGATCCTGAGATGAAGCCTAAAATAAAACAGTAAATCCCGTGGGATGGCTCAGGGCTGACCAGGGCTCAGTATATTAAGACACAGTGGACTATCCTGGAAGACACAAGGCACTTGCCTTCCATGAATTTCCCAGTAGCTCCTTGTTAACACAATTGTTAACTAGCTATTGCTTTGAGAGATTAAGAACAAATGCTTTATCTATCTAATGACAAACAGTTGAATAATTCATTGACATCTTCAGGAGACTTTAGAGAAATGATACAATTAAGAATTTACTTTAGGGGCTGGCCTGATAGCGTTGTGGTTAAGTTCACATGCTCTACTTCAGTGGCCCAGGGTTGACAGGTTCGCATCCTGGGCATGGACCTACACATCTCTCATCAAGCCATGCTGTGGTGGCATCCCACATACAAAATAAAGGAAGATTGGCACAGGCGTTAGCTCAGTGACAATCTTCCTCAAGCAAAGGGGAAGACTGGCAAAAGATGTTAACTCAGGGCCAATCTTCCTCACCAAAAAATAAAAAAAGCATTTACTTTACATCCACCATCTGGCCCCTATAAAACTAGCTAGCCAAGGAGACAGAGGATGAAATATGAAACTTACTCTACGCAAGATGAACACATCACACTTTGTGCAATCAGCTGGCAACTGAAAAGTTGTGTACAAACTGAATTTTTGATTAATTGAATGATCTTTTTCAATTGTCTTAGAAATACTTTAACTTCACATTAATCAGCATTGGTTTCTAAATTCTCCTTATAATCTAAGTAACTAATGAACAAGAAATCAAGACTCATAGGCACTAATAATCCATGTTCTTAAAAAATGCCATAGTACTTTCTGGAATGAGATGGAATAAAAATAATTGAGTAGATCAGGACAGCTGGGTGGACAGCTAAGTAACTTGGTCAGTCAGTAGTCAGAAAGGGAGGAAAAAAGAGGAATAAAGAGGCTGGTACAGAGGTAGAGAAATATATAAAAAGGGAAAAAGAGGAAGAAACAAATAAATAAACAGGGGCCAATTATCTAAAAGAAAACTTCTTATAAATGAAGGAATCAATCTGCAATATCATTCAATAACGGGTATCTCACAGTTGTAAAGATTAAATGAAAACTTTTTAAAAGTCCTATTTCTCTAATTATCATTAAAGTTACTTGGAGGGCTGGATGAGGGCATAGGCACCTTCCTAACCTGCCTCCTCCGACAAACAGGTACAAAGCACCTCCTACTCTGCTATGTAAAGAACAGAGTGTTTGTGTGTATTATTCTCTGGCACCAACCTTGATATCCAGGATCCACAACGGATTCAGGGAACCAGGGTGCAGTGGATGGAATAGCATCCCCCAAAAAGATACGTCCAAGTCCCCAAGCCCAGGACCTGTCAATGTGACCTTATTTGGAAACAGGGTCTTTGCAAATGTAATTAAGGATCTAGGAATAAGATCTTCCTAGATTTAGGAGGTGTCCTAAATCCCACAACCAATGTCCTTATAAGAAACACAAGAGGAAGATCTGAGAGACAGAGACACACAAGGAGGAAGGCCATGTGAGGAAAGATGCAGAAATTGGAGTGATGCAGCCACAAGCCAAGGAATCCAGGAGCCACCAGAAGCTGGAAGAGGCAGAGAAAGATTTTCCCCTGAAGCCTTTGGAGGGAGCATGGTCACACGGCCCTATCAACACCTTGATTTCCACTTGTGGCTTCCAGAACAGTGAGAGAATAAATTTCCGTTCATGGCACTTTGTTCTAGCAGCCCTGGGAAAGTAATACACATGAGCTTTCTAGAACCAACGGGAAATGCTTCCTAATCTATGGATACAAGAATATTCTACTCCTCACTCAGTGGGGATGGGAGGCAATGAATTAGTTTGGGGTTAATGCCATAAAATGACCAGTGAGCTACTCTTGGTGACACTTTACTAAAGAGGACAGGGAGACGCGCCTCCTTTCGCTCTAAATCTGAGCACCAGAAAAGGAGCTCAAAGTAGTCAGGATGGCGCACATCTTGTTTATGTGACATGAGCTTGCCTAGACTCCAAAATGCCCTGCACAAGCCCAGACAGACAGCAATCTCAGTCTTGCTTAGGTTCCATGTAATCAAGTCAACTGTGGTGCTTTTTCATTTGAGCAATTGAAAGAGAAGGAAACACATTTGCTTTAAAAGTCTCCCCGGATGAAAAGACTGAGAAGTCATCTGCATGCTACTGCCTTGCTGCTCCAAAGGTGGTCCATGGACTGGGAGCACTGATGTCCCCCGGGAGCTTGTCAGAAATGCCCAATCGCAGGCCACTCACCAGACCTATGGAGTCAGAATCCGCATTTTTAACAAAAGCCCCAGGTGTTTGGTTGGCACGTTAAAATTTGAGACGCTCTCCAGAGAGTATTTACGAGACAACTTTTTCAGTGGCCATGAAATTACATCATCTTAAAACAAGAATGAGCAGAAACTCATGAAACATACACACATGCAAACACACAAATGATTTACCCTTCTCAGCTCTTTTGACTTTGGCAAGAACTGTACACGACCTTGAAATTTAAAAGAAGAAAGAAAGAAAGGAAGGAAGGAACGAAGGAAAGAAGGAAGGAAGAAAGAAAGAAAGGAAACGAAAAAATGAAAAAGAATATTTTATGTGTTTCACTATATCTATTGAACACAATATTTTCTAACTGGATTAGACTCCCAGGAAAGAACTAGACCCAGAAATCCAAGGGATCAGAAGCAGTACATTTTTTACTTATCTTTTCAGCTGTGGCTTTGATCCATTTTTAACTGAGTTTATTAGAAGAGCCCAACGCTCCCATGATAGCTCAGCTGGTGATCACCCTCTGTAGCCACCACCAATGAGCACACCATACCGGGTGACAGACGACACCAATGCAATGGTGAGCAAATGGTGACTCCATCCTGCACAAAGCAAAGGAGACGCAGACACTGTGAATTTCAGCATGGGGACTCAAGTGCTGTAACAGAAGGAGACCCTGGGTGCAAAAAGGGCCACCTGGGGGGACCAGGGAAGACTTGCTGGAGGAAAGGGCATCTGCACAGAGTCTTAAAGAATGAGTTGGAGAGCTCTTGGAAAAGAATGTAAGGAGAGGCAATCTAGGGGGAGGGAACAGCATAAGCAAAGGCATAGAGTCATGAAAGAATTGTGGCAACTACGTAGCACAAAGTCGGAGTCAGAGAGTGATGGAAATGAAGCTGGAGGGGCAGGTCGAGGCCAGACCGTGGGGAGAGCCATGTTGTCCATGCTAAGGAGCCAGGACACTGCTGTGTGAGTGATGAGCAGCTCATCTTCCTGCTAGTGGTGGCAGGAAATAAAAAGCCTGAATTCTCCCTTTCTGAGGTCTCTCACAAATCAGTTTCATGACTCCATGAAACTGTATGTATTCTTAATATGATATTAGCAAAAGTTGGGACACCTCTAAAAGGGACTCTTCTATCAATTAAATTTTACGGTGATAAAATATAAAACGTAAGAAAGGTTTACGTCATATCACATAGTTAATTCAGCGCAACAATAATAATAATTCAGTGTAATGAACTGTTATGAGAGGAAACTCACTAATATCAAGACTTGTAGGTTTGGGTGATTATACAAGGATAAATGCAGTCAATGGATTCCAATCCTTAAAAACATTTTCTGCTAAAAAAAATCATCATGAAATCACTGCAGTAACTTGGCTGCCAAATCACCTATTGGAGGAGATTCTTAGAACCTTCTTTAGGACAAGGCACAGGAGGCCTTCCGGAGCATGAGCAAACTCAGTCTCCGCAGGCTGCAGAAACTCCTGAGTTCTAATACAGTCTGCATTTGTGTGTTCGTGGCAAGGACTCAGAAAAATAACATGGAATTTTCCAAGCAATTAGGGAAGTAGAAAAGCCTGTGTGTCAGCCACGCACTGGTTGGCAGGTTAATGCACTGAAGGCTGTGGCGCCGAATCCCACGTGGGCCAGTGCACAGACACCAACTGCATCATGACATTCCACCAGCTGCCTTGCAAATGCAGGCTCCCCATCACAGAAGGCACCAGGCAAGAGACGACGGAGGATTCAGGATCTCTGTCAATATCACCCCAAAACTGTGGGTGAGTTACTGAGGGTGGGCCCATGGAATAATCCTCATGAACAGAAAACTGAAGTATGATCTATTTGGGTTGTGATTATTTGACATAATCATAGTTTATATCTTTAATTAGAACACATGCTTCCAAAGGACACAGATGCAATATCTGGAAATCTACTACACCATGGCAAGGCTTGGCGCCCCGGGTGGGTTAAGGGACGGGAAAAGCAAATCCAACCGATCCGGATCTGGTGACTGAACGGCAGCTGCATATACTGTCTGGCCAGGGCTGCAGTGCATCACAAAAGCAGACTCAGTCCTAGCAGCTGTCCTAAGTTATAAACCATATTTTTTCCCTTAAATACCCAAGCTGTTTAAAACACTCCACCTCATCATACAGAACATATGAACTCCAATCGGTTGCCCTGTAGGTGGAGGAGTTGCTTCACCTGTTTGTGTTCCCTGGAAGGACCTGGAGGAGAGTTGGCCGCATCTGCTGGGCAGACGCCTGGATTCTCACCCTACAAGACAAGCTCAGTTGCAAGTGCCTTTGGAACGCAGCAACACTCTCGGGTCGATTTTAAAGGTTCTGTAACTGTGGTAGTAAGAGCCTTTGGTTTTAGGTGCTCTGTATCCTTGTTCCTTGTCCTATGCACGTGCCAGGGATGCCCCAGTCCCTTCCTGGCCGTGGGGGTGGATCAGGACTCAGCGGGGCTGGAGATCCTGGAATGAGAGTTAGGTGTGGGAGTAACTATGGCTCACTCACTGCTGGGAAAGACGAGCCACTGGGAACCAAATGTGGGAGAGGTGAGGACCAGGAGGAGAGTCTCATCTAACAGGAAGAGTCTGTACTGAGGGAGGGAAGACGAAGTGAGGGCAGAGGAGGCAGGAGAGGGCCCCTGAGAAGATGGGAGGCAAAGCCAAGGAGCAGCTCCCTGGTGCAGCCACAGGAAGGACGTTCTCATGGGGCAGAGCCGGCGAGGAACAGTTCCGCTCATTGGAAAAAGCCAGAAGACCTGGAATCAAAAAGCCGCAAAACCTTTTTTTTTAATTTATCAGAGGTGACAACAGAGAAAAAAATCACTAACTATATGGGATACATAAGGAGCCCTAAATCTCTAAATGAACATGGTTATGTATTATAGTTATTATAAACAATATATGATGACATATATATATAAAACATAAGGTATAATAATGAGATTGATAATTTCTATACAGTTGGAACTTTCAACTTTCCCCCCAAAATTTCATAACTATTATACCTTGTTTACTTTCCCTGGGAATTCAACAAGCAAAACACAAAAAACCTCAAATGCACACTAGCCCGTCACATTTTAGGAATAGTCTAGTCCTTGCTGGGGTGCAGTGGGGCGGTGAGGATGGGTGTCAGTGTGATGACACCTCCTCCCTCCTTCTCCCTGCACGCCCTCCCTTCTCCTCCCCCCACCCAGTTCCTGCGAGACTCACTTGGACAGTCAAGAGGGAGCCCCCAAGACAGTGAGGAAAGACAGGGGAGCAGCAGACGCGAGCAGCGGGGGAGGGCCACTCCGTCCAGATATCAGCACAGACGGGGTTCAGGTGCAGAAGAAGTTTCAAATAAAAGCATGGGAGCTCCATGACAACACGGACGTCAGAGTAGACTGTAATTTTCACTGTCTCAGAAATTAAACCATAAGAAGCTAGAGTGATAGAGTGATATTTTCTGACCTAGATATCTTCACTTAAAGTGCTGTGTATTTATTTGAAATCTGCCTTTTAAAAAACAACAACAAAAGATGGAGGAAAGATATGGCAAAGGCGAAGGAACTGAAACAGAGCCACTTTTGACCCCCTATCTTCCAACTTAAGTACTAGAAAATGAGTGCTTTTTCTTTTCTTTTTTTTCTGCACAGGTGGCATATTCCATGTCAATGAAACTAAAGAAACAATATTCCAAAATGAGGCAGAGGCTTAAAAGTTTTAATGGACTTATTTCAAATCCTTTTAAGCCTTTTAATGAAGAACATATTGATTGAGAAGCAATATAGATTTAAAACAGCCTGTGCAAGAGTGGCAGTGAGCCTAAAGTCCTGATTATACGATAAATTAAACATCAAAATAAGAACGAAAGTCATTTGAAATAAGTGGGAAATGATCTTTCAAAAATTCTCTCAAAATGTCAGAGACAAAATTCTAGTGAGCTTAGCAAGAAAAGAGAAAAGTTGGCCAAAGGCTTTAAAAATGAATATCATGTTCAAATTGCTGTTCAAATTGCTGAGGGAAAAGACAAGGGTCTGAAGGTCCTAAAGTCGTTAGAGCTGTCTGACAGTCAAGTGCACACCGCTCCAACTACTGGATGCCCCGTGATAACTAATTCAAAAACAGCCACTGGCTGTGTCAAGAGCATCTTATCTGTTATTTCAATGCTAAAGCTATTTCATCAATACAAAGCTTTCAGCCCACATTGGTCCATATATACTTTTTGCAAAACTAAACCAAATAAAATCTCACCCTAGAAAGGTAAGAAAGAACAAAAAGAATTTTGAGCCTATTAGACATTTTCGTAGTTTCTTTGCTAGCAAGAAAATGCTTCTGATGATTATTTTTTCCATGCATATTAGAGTTCACCACTAAAACTTCTATACCTCCCTAGCAATATACTCAGCTGTATCAATCAATTTCACTTCTAGAAATGCTTCCCTTAAATAGGAGGGCTAAAGTGTTTCTAACAGGTTTTTAAGAAAGATAAGCCATTTTGTGGAGCAATGAAACCCTAAAATCAGAAACCCTAAAAGTACAGATGCCACTGCAAAACAAGAAACTCTCTTCCCCGGAATCGGTTAATTCAGCCTCATAATGTGAACAATATTTCACTTTGTCTGTGGTCTTGGAAGATTCTCCATACCAAGGATCTCAACCACAGAACAGTGCAATGATGTATGCTAACATCTGAATTCCCACCAGAACATAGGTAAGGGGTCCTTTAAGTAAGAAAGTTTGCCAGCACATTTCAAATATGATTTAAGCTACAAAAACTGGTTTTAGTGCACTTTGGTGGAACATATCTAACCACAGAGCAGGACATCCTGAAATGACAGCAATGGAATCACCTATTTATATGAATTGAGCAAGTCATCCTATCTCTCCATCCATTACATGAATGTGTTGGTATAGACGCCAAAGGTACCTTGCAGATCTAAAATTCTGGAATCTCAGAGTAATTAGGCAACACTCATTTTTAATTCTGTGGCAAAAAAAAAGAATAAACATATTCTTGTCCAAAGCTAGAATGGATCTCAGATGGTATCCAGCCCAATGCCATCATTTTATACAGGAGAAAGCTGGGAAAGGACCAGAAACTGAAAGTAATTTGTCTAAGGTGATGGCTAATTTTTATATGTCAACTCGGGTGGGCCGTGATACCGGGATATTTGGTCAAACACTATTCTGAATGTTTCTGTGAAGATATTTTTTTAGATGAGATTAACATTTAAATCAGCAGACTTTGAATAACGCAGATTACTTTCCATAATGTGGGTGGGCCTCATCCAATCAGTTGAAGCCCTTATAGAGAAAGGTTGACCTCCCTGAGTCAGGAAGGAATTCTGCCAGCAGACTGCCTTTGGCCTCAAACCACAACATCACTTCTTACCTGGGTCTCCTGCCTGCCAGCCCACCCTGCCGATTTTGGACTTGCCAGCCTCCACAATCACGTCAGCCAATTCCTTTAAATAAATTTCTCTCTCAGATACAAAACTGAAAGCAAAGCCCCGATCATCTATCCTCACATTTGAGGCATGCTTCAGAGACGTGCAGCCACCTTTTCACTGCTCACTTTCTCTTGCACTGTGCCTCTCTGTACTGCATCTGGACCACTGAAATAGCATCTTTTTCAGTTCTCCTGTCTCCAAGCCTGTTCCCCAGTCTAACTCTTGCCACAGATGATCTTGTATGATGCATAAATTACCTATCAAGCAACTGCCTGAAATTCTTCAATAGCCCCTTAACTTGGCTTACAGGTCCTTCACAATCTGCATCCTCTCTACCTTGACATCTCCCTCCATCCCACCAGATGCAACTTTATGCTAAATATGTCAAATGACCCCTTCGGCTGGGTCTTGACTCTTCACGTTGACTATTCAATGGGACTCAGTTCACATTGTTGTATCTTCTGTGAATCCTTCCTATACCATTCCACATTCCTCCTCTGAGTTCCTAAAACACACCTTTGTAATAAAAATTACCTCCTTGCTTTATAACTGTCTGTATACATTTGTCTTCCTCCATTAACTGTGAGCGCCCTGGAACCAGGGTCTGTGTCTTATAACTATCTAGGAACTTGCACAGTAGGTTTTCCATAAATTTTTGTTGGATCTACAAAAGCTAAGTATCCTGACTCTTAGTCGATGATAGATGTAATTTAACATGAAAGGTAAAATCTGGTTATTTTGTTTTGTATTATTTTTTACATGTTATTCTATATAGAGAAAAAAATCAGTTTAGAATTGTAGGCATCTTTTGGTATTTTTTCCCCCAAAGCCCCAGTACATAGTTGTATATTCCAGTTGTAAGTCCTTCTAGTTCTTCTATGTGAGCCACCACCACAGCATGGCTACTGACAGATGAGTGGTGTCATTCCACGCCTGGGAACCGAACCTGGGCCACTGAAGCAGAGCACACCAAACTTCAACTGCTTGGCCATCAGGGCTGGCTCTTAATTTTTTGAAAGAATAATAGCATATCTGGAATTTATATCCAACTGAGAATCCAGTTTCTTATTTTATGCCGCTCTTTTATGTGAAGAACTCAACTAATCAAAACGAGCAGCTACACTCTTCATTCAGCTGTGTAGTACTGAAGAATTAAAGGAGGTTCTAGAAAAGAAACCAAAAATGTGATCATTTTCAAAAATTTACTGCAAACTGCACATTTCAAAGCAGAAGTTAAGAACAGGAAATACATGGTATGAATCCTTCAAGGAGTACTGCTTCCTAATCTGTATTTTTAAAATCTTTCACCTAAATCTTGTTCTTTAGACTCTGCCCCATTCACAGTCAGGACTCAAAATTCTATCCGGAAACCATGGGAACATCAGTTCACAATAATGACACACCAGACATGCCCCACATCACCTAGTAATACTGGAAAGGCTATTTTCAATATTTTATTTTGTCAAGGACTTCAACTTAACAATCCAAAAACATTTACAAAAAGTTACTACGTGGATTTTCTGCTGGCCCCAAATCAAGAGGCGAGTCAACTGAGTTCAGTTTTTAATTGCTTCATGTGTTTCATTCTACCTTCCAACTGGCTTCCAAGTGAAATTCAAAAAATATAAATAAATCATTTTAATCATTAGAAAGATTCCAGTAGGAAGAATTCTACATAGCTTAGTAATGAGCCATGGAGTTATTATAGAAAAATCAGATCCTGAGACTTGACACTTAGTGTCTAACCCAGATTGAGTTGGGTTGGACACTAATGGTACCTACCACATCCTCCCTACGCCCTCAGCAGCATCCACATACATCTTCCTTTACCTTCCACAACATCACACCATCCTGGGTTTTCACCCACCACCCTAGTTTCTTCTTCTCAGTTGCCTCTCTGAGCTTCTCCTCCTGATCTCTAAATATTGCCTTCAACTCTGCCTTCCCCACCCTAACCCTTCCAGAGATGATCTTCAGTCATGCACATCTTAGCAGACCAAGCAGCTGTTCCCTGGGGCACATCCTGGGCCCTCTTCTCTTCTCATCTGCCTCTTCTCTTTGATGACCTCATCCTCCCATATGGTTTCATACACCATCTATAAGTGGACAGCTCAGATATGTATAATTTCAGCCCAGTTCTCTATTCTGAGCCCTGGAAAAATACAAGCAAGACTAGCATCTCTATTTTAATGGCCCACGTATCAAATTTAGTAGGTCCAAAAAATAACTCATGTATTACTTCCCCCCCACAAAAAACTTGCTCTTCTTTTAGTCATCTGCTCATCAATAAATAGAATCATCCCATACCACCAGTCTCCTACACCCTAAACCAACGATTTATCACCTATATCTTCCTCTCCCTCCAGCCTCATCTCCAATCAAGTCCACCTTCGCAATATAGTTCAGATCTACCACGCCTGTCTCCACTGCCAACTCCCCACTCAAAGTCAACATTACTGCTTGCCTGGATGACTGCAAAAATCTCCTAACAGGTCTTTCATGCAGCCCTGCTTTTCTCCATCCTTCCTTTCTCCGCATCCAGAGGGTTGACGCCCCTGTCTGCTAAGAGCTTTTAATAATTTCCCATTGCTGTACAACAGAGTTCAAAATCTTCTGCATTATCACCAAGGTTCTTCCAAGACCAAGACCAAAGATCCTCAGTGGCTTTTACCTGCTTATCTCTGTCATCTCCTTCCATTTGTTCTCTCACTTCAACCTCTCTGTGTCTCAAATATGCCAAGATTTTTGCTGCCTCAGGATCTTTGCTCATACTCTTGTCTTTGCCTGGACTATTCCCACCCTCCCCGCCACCAAGCCTCTACCACCTGCTACATTCCTACTCAGATTTCTAGTCTTAGCTAAGGGGCACTTCTTCAGAAGACTTCTGGAACTCCCATGCTCAGTCAAGATGCCCTATTATAGGAGCCCACAGTACCCTGTACCTTACTTTCAAGCATTTACCCTCATTGCAATCATAGTCATTGAGCAGTTAATACACTGCCTGTCTCTCTCTCTCAACAGACTGGAAGTTCCATGAGGCTGGAACGGTTCTTGTCGTCTTCATTCCTGTATCTTTCGTGACTCAAACAGAGCCTGGCACATAGTAAGCACTCACAAAATGCTCAATGAGTAAATCGACAAATAGATGAATCAATGAGATTTGTTCGATTTCTTTTCTTGTTTCCTTCTGCAGTCACACCATCCATCTATTTTCATTCTCCCAATGTAGACACGGATTAACAAAAGAAAAAAGAAAGTAGTGGCTTATATGGAAAGTCTTCCCCATTCAGGATTGGTGGTAATAAACAACATTAGTCTACAGAAGCACTAGAATATTCTTCTCCATTTCTGCAGACTTACAGGATTTGTCATTTCTCCTTATTCTCCTTATTGTATGTCAGAAGAAGGCTGAGAGGATGTCATTAGTATATTATATAGTTATATAACTGTATATCATATATTATATATTAGTATTATATTATACCAGGGAAGAAAAACATCCTGTCTGTCACTAACCAGCTCTGAGACTAAGAGTAAGTCAGTTAATGGCTCTGTGTTCAAATCCTTCTACTACAAAGGGGGAAGGCAATCCTATTGATCTCCTATTTTGAGATGCTATTATGACAATCCTTGCAATCAGAAAAGGAATAAAGGAGAGAAACCACTCTCCACCTTGCACAAATGAGAAAGGAGTCAAAAGCCACATATGTGTGTGCTGGCCTATTCAAACAATCTTACCATGTTGTTTGTTTGGGGAAAACTACTAAACATAAAAGGATTTTAAGTCAAACATATCCAGAAGGCAAAATACGCTAATCCTGCTGAGAAAGGCAGAGCTCTGCTGATGAAATGCTGTCTTTTTGAGTCAGTAAAAAACTAAGATCTTGACCAGCGTAACTTTGAAAAGAAATATGGCATATCTCAGGAGCAAAAGAGCCTGGAGCAAAGGTATTTAGTCAATTTTATGAAACTACACTTATCTGCTCTGAAAAATCCAATTGAGACAGACTATTTCTCAAGTTCTTCTCTAACTTATTACACATAATTCGGTTTCTTTACCAGAACTGACTTTTTCACTCCAAAGGGAATATTATTTTCAGAATTTTAGCTACTAAGGAATGCCGTGGGACAGGAAGATTGGGGAACTCACGTAGTCAGTCTCTAAAGAAACCAAACTACTATAAAAATGCATGCCAAGGCAATGGTGACATTATTTGCACATAGCCTTCCGTATAATAAAGCAGTTTGATATATATTATCTCATTTAATTCTCACTACCCTGTAAAGTATTATTTTCCCTATTTTACGATCAAGAAAACTATGGCTTAAAGAAATCAACGAATTTGTCTAAAATAATATTGTTAGTACACGACAAGGCCAAGATCCCCAAAGTCTTTGTACATTCTATTGTACCATTCATCTCTCCAGCAGTATTGTAGTAAGTTATCAGAACAATACCTCCAGAGTTTAAATATTTTATAAGTTAGCAATCTGGGGCCCACCCAGTGGCACAGCAGTTAAGTTCACACACTCCACTTCGGTGGTCCAGGGTTCACTGGTTTGGATCCCAGGCGCGGACCCACACACCACTTATTAAGCCATGCTGTGGCAGGCATCCCACATATAAAATGGAGGAAGATGGGCATAGAGGTCAGCTCAGGGCCAATCTTCCTCAGCAAAAAAATGAGGACTGGTGGTGGCTGTTAGCTCAGGGCTGGTCTTCCTTGGAAGGAAAAAAAAAAATGATAGCAATCTAAATAGTAGTGGCCAGTGGGGAAAAATAATTCAAATGCTTAACCTCATGTTTTCTGTTCCTTATTTAAAGCCATCACTCATGGAAGTCACTCTTGCCTCCTAAGGGGATGATACAATTTCTCCTTTAGTTGAGCAAAATACCTAGAGAGGCCACTTGGGAACAAGGTAAGGTGGCAAAGGTAGAGCTTATTCAAGAAAAGTCAATGACCTTGAACTAACTGGGAAGAAGTGGGATCACAGAGCCACCTCTCCCTACATCTACAAATCTCTGAAGAGAGTGCCACACAGGAGATGGGGGTCTCAGCCAGTGATTTTCAAATTGCAAAGGAGCACGTTCCCCTTGCTGATATCTTGGTTGTAATTATAATATAATATAACCCTCATGGTTAGGAAATATTAGAAGGGCTAAGCATTCCGATGGAACGTAAGTGCATTCCATACATTCTAATTTCAAGAACCATGCATCCAGGAATCACATCATCTGAGGTATAGTCTTTGCCCTGCCACTCACTTGTGTTGTGACCAAGGGAAAGCCTCCTTACCACTTAGACCCTCAGTCTCCTCATCAGGAAAGGGAATTGAATAAGAAGAGCCTTCCAAAATTCTACACTCTCTCTAGTATTTTCTTCATGAGCCTCGGTTTCTGGAAGCTAGGTAATGAGTACTTACAATTGAGAAATGGGTTTCTTCATTTGCTATATGCTCTGTGGGGCTCTCGTTTCTCAAACTACATTTTGAGAAGAGGAGTGTGTGTCTGTAGTACTTATTTATTTATCCAATAAATATTTACTGAGTACCTACAAGAAGCAAGACACTGATCCACATGCTAGGAACAGCAAACAAGATTAACAAAGACCTGGCTAAAGAGGCTTACAGTCTTTGAAGGAAATAAACAATAAAGAAATAAACATAATGGAAAACAGGGAGGGATTTTGGCTATAGAGAAAAACAATGAAGGGTAAAGGGATAGGGAGGAAGAGAGACCCTGTGGTTTTTGACAGGTGATCTGGGGAGGACTCTGATAAAAGGTCCCATCCAAGAAGAGGCCTGAATGAAGTTAGAGAATAAACTGTACAAACAGCTGGACTGTCACTTCTAATACAAATGCAATTTGCATAAACATCTCTAAGGGAATCAGTAATTGCTTTCCTTATATTTTACAGTAAATCTTTATTGAGAAAATGAAGAGATTCTGTGACTGAAAATTTAATGGAAACGTTTATATAATTTATAACAATTCAAGTCTCTTTCGCATAAAGTAGTAGAGAGATGGTTTTTACACCATTATTAATTAATTCAACAAAACTTATTATACGCCTACAATGTTTAAGTAAATGTAGTCCATATACTATTAGGTGTAATGGCTTAAACGATCATATCCACATGTGGCTGTGCTGAAGAAGAGTCCAATGAGACTGTGTGAAGAGTGCAATAGCACACAGCAATGGCGGAACGGTTTTCCACTGGAATTCCAAAGCAGGAAGTTATGCTTCCCTCTGAAACATTTTTGCAACTCCTTTCCCAAGGCCACCTCACCTGGAGAATTCTGACTGACCCTGGGAGTTGTGCCACCCTACAGTGAAAGCAAGACAGACCAAGGGCACTCAGATTAGATAAAGCTCTAGATAGTTCCAGCATCACACAGCCAGTTGTGTTCATTGGCAAAGCAGGCAGCCAGCACTGGAAGAGCATATTGAAGGAAAGCAAGTCTACCCTAGTCACTGGTGGCTATTAGGTTTGAGGGTTTACATATTGTATTTTGAGCAAGTTCATTAGCAAATATTATGAAGTTTTAGGCAACTTTCTGACATGAAGCAAGAAATGAGACATCTCGGTGTAGATGATATGCAATGGGAGCAGGGAGAAGGGCTGAGAATGTGATCATAGGAAAGTTAAGAGCTGTTACCAGTTCCTTAGTAGGTAACTTGCAACCAGAGATTGGAACTCACTATACAGCATTATAGACCACTGAGCCAGCAAACCCTCCCTGGAAGGGTTATATTTCAGTAATGGAGTTGGAGGAAATGTACCTCTTAAAAGAGAAGGAAGAAAAACATCTTTATTGAGATATAATTCACATAACATATTTCACTCATTTAAAGTGCACAATTCAATGGCTTTTAGTATGTTCACAGAGTTGTGCAACTATCACCATTATCTAATTTTGGAACATTTTCATCACTGCAAAAAAAAAAAACCCATACCCATTAGCAGTCATTCTCCACCCACCCACTTCTGCCCAGCCCCAGACAAACACTAATCTATGATTAGTAGACATGTAATGCTGTCCAAAACATCCATAGGGCATTTAGTTCATAAGACATCTGGTCCACGTCAAAAGGCTCTTGCTTGGTCCTGTCCAAAATGTCCTTGAGCACATTTGTTCCATGCCAAATGGTTTTGGACAAGATCAAATATGACCAAATATCAAGGACCTTTCGGTGTGGACCCAATATCTTCATGAACATTTTGGACAGGCTCAAACATGACTAAATATCAAAGACCTTTTGGGGGCTGGCCCTGTGGCCGAGTGGTTAAGTTCACGCGCCCCGCTGTGGCAGCCCAGGGTTCGCATCCTGGCGCAGACATGGCACCGCTTGTCAGGGCACGTTGAGGCGGCATCCCACATCCCACAACTAGAAGGACGTGCAACTAAGATATACAACTGTGTACAGGGCGGGTTGGGGGGATAAAGCAGGAAAAAAAAAAAGAAAGAATGAAAGGAGCTTGTTCCCTTGTGTTTCTTCTGGGTTTAAAAAAAAAAACAAAGATCTTTTGGCATGGACTAAACAGCCTATGGATGTTTTGGACAGGATCAAATGTCCTGCAAGTCTAATCTACTACCTGTCTCTATAGATTTGCCCCATTCAGGACATTTCATATACACAGAATCGTATAGTACATGGTCTTGTGTGACTGGCATTTTCACATAGCATGATGTTTTCAAGGTTCATCTATGCTGCAGCGTGTATCAGTGCTTCATTTCTTTGTATTGCCAAATAATTTTGGTTTTATGGATATACTACATTCTGTTAATCCATTCATCAGTTGATGGATATTTGCGTTGTTTGCATTTTTTGGCTATTACGAATAACGCCACTATGAACATTTGTGTACAAGTTTTTGTGGGGGCATATTTTCATTTCTTTTGGGATTCTGTCTCTTGGGTATATATTCCTAGGAGTGGAACTGCTGGGTTACGTGACAACTCTAGTTTAACTTTTTAAGGAGCTGCCAGAGTATTTTCCAAAGTGGCTGTACCATTTTACATTCGCACCAGCAGAGTATGAGGGTTCCACTTTCTCCAAATCCTTACCAACACTTGTTATTATGTCTTTTTCATTCTAGCCATCCTAGTGGGTGTGAAGTGGTATCTTGTGGGTAGTGTTGATTTGCATTTCCCTAGTGTTGAAAGACTTTGTGCCTCTTTTCATATGTGTATTGACCATTTGTATATATTCTTGGGAGAAATGTCTATTTAAATCATTTATCCATTTTTTTTTCTTGAGGAAGATCAGCCCTGAGTTAACACCTGCCACCAATCTTCCTCTTCTTGCTGAGGAAGACTGGTCCTGAGCTAACATCCATGCCCATCTTCCTCTATTTTATATGTGGGATGCCTGCAACAGCATGGCTTGACAAGCGGTGCATAGGTCCGTGCCTGGTACCCAAACCAGTGAACCCCAGGCTGCCAAAACAGAATGTGCGAACTTAACTGCTGCGTCACCGGGCTGGCCCCTGTCCGTTTGTTAAATTGAGTATTTTCCTTTTTTATGACTGAGTTGTAAGATTTCTTTATACATTCTGGACAGAAATCTCTTATCAGCTATATAATTTGAAAATATTTTCTTTAGGATGCTAGTGGACAAAGTAGACCAATGCCAGGTCATGAACTTCCCTTGGGGATTGCTGCTGCAGCAGACCAATTTCTGTCAATCTCTGCCACATGTTAAATAGAAGACAGCAAGTCTTGGTGTTGGCATGAGAGACTTTCTCTGTACGTGTTTGATAAATTGAAACCTGGGGCAAAGACAACATAAAACTAAATATTTACTTTTCAGGCATCATGCTGAGTTAATTTTATTATTTTCTTTTTGACGTAATGAGGAGTTTCAAAAGAGAAGTCTGGAGTTTTGTTTCTGTTGGTGGCTGAATTAGATGGATATTAGCCAATCTACTTCCCTTATCATAATCTATCCATCTGTCCTGGCTTCCTACAACCTTGGATGGCTCCATTTTATTGCTCTGATGTTCCTTTTGACTTCTCCCAGGCAACCAGTATGTTTCTTATTTGGAGTGAAGAAAATTTTAAAAAAGAATTGTAACAAAAGAAGAAAAAGAAAAAGAAATTGATGAGAGTACCTTACTGCTATAAACAGTTACAAACAAGAAAGAACTGAGGTTGTATCTGCGGCAGTGGTTGATTCTGCTAGCATTATCTTTAATTCCCTATAATTATATGTTTAAAGTCTTTTTCTTATGCTTCATATTTGCCTTTAGTCTGTTCAACAGACCTTGAAAATGAGATTCAGTGAATACATCTCACATCTGTAGACATATTTCTTACTGATATTTGCCCTGCTGTTTAGAAAAAAAGAAAAGAAAACTAAAAGAAAAATCAGGGGCCGGCATGATGGCGCAGTGGTTAAGTGTGCACGTTCCGCTTCTCGGCAGCCCGGGGTTCGCTGGTTCAGATCCCGGGTGCAGACATGGCACTGCTTGGGACGCCATGCTGTGGTAGGCGTCCCACATATAAAGTAGAGGAAGATGGGCATGGATGTTAGCTCAGCGCCAGGCTTCCTCAGCAAAAAAGAGGAGGACTGGCAGTAGTTAGCTCAGGGCTAATCTTCTTCAAAAAAAAAAAAAAAAAGAAAGAAAAATCAAAGTTGACTCTGAGCTGCATCTAATTAATTTGTTTAAGTGAGACGACTAAATTCAATACTCTCAGTTCAGAGAGTACATTGTGCTAGTTCATAACTGAGTCCAGGGTGGAGGAACCGCCCCTAAAACAAAATGCTTTTCCACCACCTGTTGACTGAAGATTCCTGAATCGGGAGAAGAATCTAACTCTGTGTAGCTCCTATTCTGAGCCACATTTCCAAAATTGCCCCTAATGAGACTTCTTCATCTTCCCTTGGGGGCCAACTTCATAACTGGGCTCAAAGTTAAACGTTCATATGTGCGTGAGTGTGTGTCTGTTGGGGTGGGACCATAAAGTAAATATTACTACAATTTACTGATATCCAGTTTCTATTTCTGGTATTCAGGACAATCACACTGTACTGTCCTTTAATGTTAGCTTTGGCTATAAGACTTGCTCTGGCCAACAAAACTGAGCAAAAGTGATGGGCATCTGCTTTTTGCTGAAGCGCTGAAGAACCCACGTGTGTGTCTCCAAGCTCTATTCCCCATTACCGTGCCCGGGGAAATTCCATAGCGAGGAGCGTTTATCAGCCTGGGTCTCAGAGTAAAGACTACATCAGTGAAAGCTTTAATCCAGAGGGTATGTGGTGTCAGTAAGGAATAACCCTGCATCGCTTTTGGTTACTGACATGCGGGGAATGTTTGTTACGGCAGTATAACACACCGTCCTGACTACTTCAGGCAGCAAAGAAGACCTGCTTTCATTTTTGGTCCAGTTCTTCCTCAACACACTTACAAATTCTCTATTAATTATTGAGGCAACTGACAACCAAAATCCAAACTAATCTGACCATGTTGCAGAACCTGCCTTTTGGAACATGAAGAAAACATCAAGAAAGAAACTGCCTAGAATGTAGGATCTTCTACACTGAGGTGTATAACCAGCCCCCCCTTTCTTTCCCCTCCTGTGCCTTAAAAACATACACTTTCATATCCATGAAAATAAAATAGAAGATGAGAATAGACAACTTTGCCAAAAATCATCCCATTCCTTAAAGATTTAAATATGGGACATCGAGTGTTTACCATACACAGAGTTGGATCCTTCAATTGTCCCTCAGTATCCACCAGGATTGGTTCCAGGATCCCTGCAGATATCAAAATCCACAGATGCTCAAGTTCCTTAGACAAAATGGCATAGTATTTGCATATAACCTATGCACATCCTCTCACATACTTTACATCATCTCTAGGTTACTTATAATATCTAATACAATGTAAATACAACGTAAATGGTTGTTACACTGTGGTGTTTAGGGAATAATGACAAGACAAGAAGTCTGTGCATGTTCAGTACAGATCTAATCATCATAGACCTTTCCATCCATGGTTGGTGGAACCCGCGGATGTAGAGGGCCGACAGTACACTCTATGCACATTTCTCCATGTGCACTGCATGCTCGTAGGAAGCTGGTCTTCATGCGGGCAGCTGGTGTGCCATTGAGGGCTTTCTCCATCAAAGTATATTGAGCATATTGAGCAAAATTTGATCCTTCTGTTTCTCAGCAACAAAGCTCGAGCTACATTCTGAAATGGCTATGGACTGCATATTTTTTGGGTGCTATTAGGGAGCAATATAGGATAATCCACCTCTAATGTGTACACCAGGTCAATTTTCTGCATAGTTACAAAGCTAATTTCTCCTTAGAGCCATCCTACAAAATCTTAAAATGTGACTGCATCACGAGTTTGAAAGACTCTCAAAAAGAGCCACGCCACCCGCCAGATGCAACAGTAAATGTCTCTCAAAAACACACAGAAAAACAAAAAGTTTTCATAAAAAGATGCTCCTGCCCAAAGTTTCTATGAAATAATGATGATGCAGCCCCAAAGGAGGTAGGATTTTGGAGAGAGAAAAAAAAAGAGAAACACAATTGGAGCCAAGGCACTGAGTTTTTCCCATTGAACTACATGAAAAAGATGGATCTGGAGGCAATTTAACAAGTTTAAATTACAACTTGGAAAGTAATAAGCTTTGGCTCCTGAGATGTGCAACCAACTGGGAACGGACTGGCAAAAAAACTTTGTATTTCGCATTTCTCAGCTAAATCTCAGATTCACATGCAACACTTAGCATTGAGGGGATAATATGCGAATTTATGAATCTTCACGTGGGGTTTAGTAACGTGAAATCATTAAAATGACTGCCGGAGATAAGCTTTCGCCCATATCATGTAAAATATGGATAAAGGGGTTTTAACGGGTGCTTTGATTTTAACACATGATTCAGAATACCGCATGTGCAAATAGAAACACCAGTATATTCAGAAGGGTCATTAATTTTGTGTCTTTGTACAACTGGTTGAGGTGAATTTCTCCACGTAGTCCCAGGAAGATGGCCACAAGCCAAGTGTCCCCCCATGTCTTTCATTGTTTTATTAGAGCAGGCTAACAACTTCTTTAACTAATAACCAACATTTTAGTGGCTCAACAAAATGAAGGTTTAGGTTTTGCTCATGCAACACTCCAAGGTTAGCTTCCTGGTCAGGCAAGCCACAAGAACCAGGGCTCCCTCAACTTGCAGCTCCACCCTCCTCTTGGAATTTGAAGACTTCTGTTTGGATGGCAAGAGGAGGATAATGGAAGATCATCGACACATTTAATGGGCTGGGCTTGGACAAGGAATATATCACTTCTGCCCACATTTCAGTGGTCAGAACTTAGTCACATGGGACACCTACCTGCCGAGAAGCCTGGGAAATATAATCTAGCTGTGTGTCCAGGAGGGGAAGGGAAAAGATTTGGTGACTCCTTTGCTTCCTTGCTTGCTAAAACATAACCTCTCTCTCTGTTTAAGATTCTATAAAATGCACATAGAAATTGTACCTACTTATTATTATTCCTACTCTATTTTTCCCCAGGGACCCAAACTGACCAGACTCAGAACTGACTTAAATTTTAAAAGACTTATGAATGAGCACAATTGCCAGTTTATTTCTGTTGGAGGCTAGAACTTATCAGTCACCAGCTGGGATACCCCTGTTACGGACTGCATTTTTTTTTTCTGCTTCCTCTTCCCAAATCCCCCCAGTACATAGTTATATACTTTTTAGTTGTGGGTCCTTCTAGTTGTTGCTGGACTGAGTTTTTGTGTCCCCCCAAATTCATACGTTGAAATCTAGTCTCTAACGTGATGGTATGTGGAGGTGGGGCCTGTGGGAGTTAATCAGGTCATGAGGTTGGAGCCCTCGTGAATGGGATTAGTGGCCTTATAAGAAGATGCCAGAGAGCTAGCCTGCTGTTTCCACCAAGTGAGGACATAGCAAGAAGGCAGCCACCTGCAACCAAGAAGAGAGCTCTCATCAGACACCAAATCAGCTGGCACCTTGGTCTTGGATTTCTCAGCCTCTAGAACTGTAAGGAATAAATTCCTGTTGTGGATAAGCCACTCTCAATTTATGGTATTTTGTTATAGCAGTCCAAGCTAAGATAACCCCTTTCTTGAGTCAAGGTGTCTAAAGGCAAAATAAGCCATCAGAAGGTGACACTCTGAGCAGAAGGTAAGAGAAAAGGACATGGGCCAGTCTTAAGGTGTGTTTTTTTTCTAGACCAGGTATTTCTCAATCTGGAACTACTGAAATTTTGGGCCAGATGGTTCTTTGTTGTAGGGCTGTCTCATGCATTGGAGGACGTCTAGCAACATCTCTGGCCTCCACTCACTAGATGCCATTAATACCTCCCCAGCTGTGAAGACGAAAAATGTCTCCAGACACTGCCAAAGGTCCCCTAGGGGACTAAATTCCACCCTTCACCTTTGAGAACCACTGTTCTAGATCACAAAAAAGGATAATGAACTAACACAACCCCCTACGCGGCTGGAAAACTCCTATATGCCAGAGAGAGTGCCTATCTATCTGCCTGTCTGTCTTTGTGTCTCTCTCTATCTCTACCTCTCAGACAGTCTGGGCAAACACTACCATGTACCTATTCTGTGGCTTCCCTTTGCCTAGCTTCCATGTGGCTCATCTTCTTCGTCGGAAGCACGCTTCCTTCAGGTGTGTTGGTGCTGTTGATCAGGCTACGTGTCTTTCCTATACAGTGAGAGCTGTCAGGGCCCTGTCTGTCTCCCATTCTCCCAGGACATCGATGTTACACATTTTGTTAGGGAGTAAATTATGAAGCAAGCTTCCAACAAAAGGTAAATGTATTGGGACTTAAACACCAGAGTCCCCCAAATGTCACATATTCTCAACAGCTCAAGGTATTTCCAAGGAGGCACTCAAGAGATGATATCCGCAACCTCATCGTAGGGCACTTATTCAAAGCATTATCCAGTTTAGGAAAATGCATTCTCTTTAAATTTTCTCTAGAAACTCAAATAGAAAAATATTTTTAAATCTCGGTCCAAATAGTGTCACTACATTTTCTCCCTCTAACTAGCTGTTGCATTTCACCAATTAGAAAAAGACTCTCTGATGTTGGTGCAACTGTACAAAGTTCCAAGTGTTTCAAGTTGAAATGTGCAAAGGGATTTATTCATTACTTTCATTGCTAAAAGGAGAATCTTTGATAAGGGGGAAAAAAGCTGTTCAAAGCCAAAGAATTCTTTTATTTGAATATAGTGGACTTGCTCCAGGATGACAATGCTCAGACAACCCAAGCTATTTAATGAATATTATCCCAACAGTGCAGCAAGAACTGTAAGCTGTTCTTCATTTCAATTTATTTTTAAACTAAAAACTAAGAAAAAATAATAGTTACCATGCATGCATTGAGTGTCTATTATGTCCCAGGCCACTCTAATGCATACAAATACCCTAGTAAGTAGGTATTTATATCGTATTTTTAAAAGATGAACAAATTGAGGCTTAGAAAGGAGAGTGATTGGCCCTGGGATGCACAGCTTGGTAAATACAGAGCAGGGTCTTGAAAACCCAAATCTCTCTAACTCTGAGGCCCTCTGTGTTTGTGCTATTTCCACCAAGCCATGATGCTTCCTTGGGAAGTTCATTTACTGAACATTCCATATTGGCACTCACAAGCATGTCTACACAGTGAAATCTAAATGTCACTATGGTAATGGGTATTTTAATTTTCATCTCCTTGCCTGGCAGTTCTCCTCAACAGGAGAACATATTGGGTTCCGCATAAGTATATTAAATTGAATCTCAGCAATTTAGAAAGTGTTTATTCATTACTATCTTGCAATAGTAGCTTATGCAAATAGTATTATTAAAAAGTACACTTCTGACAAAACCTGATTTGTCGTCATCCCCCAAGTAAGTGAGGCTCTCTTCTCTAAGAGTCTGAGCAGAGAGAACAAAATAGAATGCTTCTTTTTCTCCTTTCACCCCGTGGAGTAACTGCATGAGCTAATGAGGGAGGTGGCTCCTCTGAAGAACAGCATCCACGGCTGGGCTGTGGTGTTCACGCTAATTACAATGAAAATCTGTCCTGCTGCCCAGTGGGCTCAAGTAACCATGGCAACCTACCAGCAACATCCCTCACTCATTACTGGCAAAGAAGCTACGACCGGCTCCACCCGGAAACTGCAGCGGTCACACAAAGAAGGAAATATTTCTCAAGGACACTTTGCTCTTAGGTAGCCACTGGCGATCCTGCATCTGTTCAGCTTTACCGCCAAAATAAATATCAGTTCACTTTTACCGACTGGTGTTACATGTTGTTAAACATAATACACTTGAACCGTAGTTATGACCGAACTGTGAATCGAAGCTCCACGTCATGAAGGACAGGCTAAGCAGTCATCTCAGAGCTTTATAGCCCTCAGCCCATCGGGAATCCTGCGGACACACATGTGCCCTCATGTTCCCACGGCGGGCAGAGCTTTTACTACTGGGCGTTCGAGTCCCAGGAACGCGGCCGAAAGATGAGAAGCACGGAGCCACGACAAAAAGGGGCAAAGTGACACCTGTGTGATGTTGACAGAAAGAATAGGAAACTGTGCCCTTGTAGAAAGTTCTTGTTTTTTTCTTTATAGAAAAAAACATGACATGTGTTTAAAAACATCATCTTTAAGAAATAACATATGAGAAGTAATAGAAAGTCATTTGTCGAGTGGAGAGGAGGACAGCGGTGATGTGAATGGTCACTGAGGAATGTGATTAAGTTCACTAGGGAACTAGTAGGCTTCTCAGGCAACTGCACGGGTCTCTTTGAAGTTGGTGACTATGAACTTAGAGGGACATCCAACTTCCCAATCCATTTCTGTCCAGCTCTACCACAAGACGGGCTTCCTGGAAGGCTTACTTCATTTTGTGTCATCGACATCTAGCTGAGCTTCTGGCACAAAGCAGCTCATAAATGTTAGCGGAACTCACCTACGAATGGCAATGTCCGTAACGTCTGACGTATGAGTTTCCTGGGGCTCCCGGAAGGAAGTGCCACAAACTGAGTGGCTTAAACCACATAAGTTTATTGTCCCCACAGTTCAGGAGGCCAGAAATGCAAGATCAAGGTGTCGGCAGAGTCATGCTAGGAAAAGATCTGCTCCAGGTCTTGCCTAGCTTCTGGAATTTCCCTGGCTTGTGGAAGAATAACTCTAATAGTCACACGGCATTCTCCCTGTTTGAATGTCTGTACCCAAATTTCCCCTTTTTGTAAGGACACCAGTCATATTTGATTAGAGGCTCTCCCTACTCCAGTATAACCTCACCTTAACTTAACTAAATATACTTATAACAACCCTATTTCCAAATAAGGTGCCATTCTGAGGTACAGGGGGAATAAGACCTCAACATATTGATGGTAGGGGGGACATGATTCAACCCATGACATCTGGGCATAAATAAACTTTAAATAAATACTAGATTGTTCCACGAAAAAAAAAAATCACGTGAAAAGAGCAAAAAATCTCCATTAGCACACAAAAATTACTATAACAGCCAGACTTTAGGAGTCATTTATTTCCTATAAGACTAGACCTCAGGCAAAATGTCCACTCTCCCAAAAGGCACCACAGAATACTCAGGCTAGATGTGAATTTCACTAATTAATCCTATTTAGCAATTAAAAGCCAAGGTCTCCAGTGTCAACCTAGTTCTGAATAAATCACAAGGGTCAATCAAGCAAATTCAGTTCTTAAAGGGGCTCAACGATTTCTGAAAGAGGCAACAAGACTCTTGTTGAAAGAAGTACTAAGTATTTATCTGTCTCAAAATCAATCCTCGCCAAACAACTGCAATGTGAGAGTTGGGAGAAGGTTAGTTATGATCTAATCACATCATCCTTGGGTCTGGGAGCAAACTCTCTCTGGCGAGAGGTTAAGCTATCTTAGAAAAGAATAATTCAGACACTGACATCTGTATTGCTCTTGGATCCAATCCTTGAATATTAACTTCTGTGTTTCTGGGGAATCCAGATGGTGGTCTGTTTTTTATTTACTTAACGGTACTTAGTAGGACTATCTCCTTTTAAAGGTGCACAGATTGCTCACTTCTGGGAGAAGGAAGACTTGAAATTGGCTAATGAAAAAGGAGGATACACTTTATCTCAGAGAATAAAGGATCAGCAGGCAAATAGGGCCCTTTTCCATCTTCTTGGAGTCACATCTCCAATGATCTTCTGAGGACCACAACCCCCTACTTCCCTGTACAACATCTGGAAGACGGAGTCTGCCTCATGCTTTGGCTCCTCTCTGCTCACATGACAGCAGCCTCCATTCCAGAGAAATTGACTGCACAGTCAACGTTATAAAACTGGCTTTTGAACCCACAAGTCAGTATCAATAAATAAACATGAGAAATCCAGCTTTTGTGGTCATTATCACTGTATGCTTCGCTGGACTTGAAAACTGTCACAAATCCTTGTGTTTACTATTGGCATACATTGCTAAAACCTTGAAACAACATGCTAGAAATTCTTAGTTTTTCTCTGATATGTACCATTTTGAATTTTGTATGAGGGAGCTTTTAGATTCGGGTTGCAAATGAATCCAAACTCATTATGTAATTAAATGTTTGATTAGGAGCAAGTATTAACATATTACAAGGAAGCATATAATTTTATGAGACAAACTAGTTAATTCCAATGAAGAGATTCACCATGGTAACAAATTATCTGACCCTTCCAATTCAAAATGTAGTTCAAAATGATTTTTCAAGTTATCTAAAAATGCAGTCATTGTTAAATAGATATATCAAAATATATGTACTCTTCTGCAGAAATTTAAAAAAATGCTTGAGCAAAAGATGAGGGCATTTTAAATATACATTTAAAAATATACAGATAGTAAAGATCAATGCTGGAATTCTGAAAAAAGGATGAAATATTCACAATTTGGCTGTAGCAAATACTATGTGCTTTCATATCTTTTTTCAAACTTGATGACATTTGGGAATGGTGCATTTAACGCATTTTTAATCTTTCTGGTTATCTTGGTAAACTGGGATCTGGCTGAAAGCATTCAAACGAGAGACAGTTTTGTTTTAACTGACAGATACAATCTCTATGAATCAATCTGAAATCTTTAATACAATTTAGTTTGCTGCTTCAGGAGCCGGATGGCATGCAATTGTTCACAGATGTTTCTAATTACACCTTGATCCAATAATAAGTAAATATTGTTTAAAGTTCTGGCAGTAACTACTTAAGAAGGTGCACAAGATCACTAATTGAAAGTAACACTTCCAGGCATAAACCTGCATAAATTAGGACCTGTAGACAACACAGAGGCAATTCAGTAGGTGGCACTATTCCCTCAGTCAGAACTCTCTCCCTCAGGCATGACTTGAGTACTCTATGTGGCAATTACCTTTATTCATTTCTTCCACGGAATTCTGTTACCTAAATTAGTATCAACATACTAACCTCAAATATATTGCCTGGCTTCCTCTCTTTGAGATAAACAATCCAGATAAAAAAACATCAGGGAGCAGGTGTAAGAGTGGAAAAACAGCTTGATTTCATCTCAAGTCCTTAGATAATTAAGTCAGCATAGTGTTACTTGAAAATAAATTAATTCTCCATATGCATTAAGGACAACTCAAGTGATCTGACCTCTTCTACTGATACAGCCAATAAGCTAATTGAAAATATTTAAACTAGCCAATGAGCTGATTGTGCATCCTCGGCACTACTGAGATCTGGGCCAGGTAATTCTTTGCTGGTGGTGGGAGAGGACATCCTGTGCGTTTCAGAATGTTTAGCAGCATTCCTGACCTCTACTCACTAGATGCCAGTAGCACCTCCCCAGTTGTGACAGCCAAAAATGTCTCCAGACATTGTTACATGTCCCCTGGGGACAAAATCATCCTATGGGAGAGCCGTTATACTAAACACAGACCTCTGGCTTGGTGGCCAGGAGTTCAGATATTCCACTAGCACACTTTCAATAACAACATTTATTATTCTTTTTATCTTATTTCAAAGGTTGATGCACGTGCATTGTTGAAAATTTTGAAGCTATAAAAAGCATAAAGAAGAAAACTAAAAGCCACCAGTAACTGTTCCATGCTATGATAATGACTATTGCAATTTTAAGTGTATCACCTTAATTCTTTCTGCATAAAAATGCACATAAAACTATTTGATTTCTTAATAAATGTATGTGTAAAACTATTTGATTTACTAAAACCTGAAGACCATAAGGTTGCACTATTTTGTAAAAAGGTCTTTTTATCTCTAAATACCTACTCTGTCATTAAATATTCAATTAAGCTGATTTTTAATGGCTATATAGTATTCTTTATAAGAGATATTATTTTTTAACCAATCTCCTATATTGGACTTCTTATCCGATCCCAAAGGTTAATGTAAATTGCTTTTACCACGTTCTTGGGATAAATCCCCACAAATAGAAATTTTGAGTACTAACCTATTTTAGTCCTGCCTTTACACAAAGAGAAAAAAAAGAGGAAATGAAGAAACAGAGAAGGAAGAAAAATGATAAGGGGGAATAAAGAATGGAAGGAAGGGGAAGCAAGAGAGAGAAAAAAAAGGAAAAAAGAGGAGGGATGGGGAAGAAAGAGGGTGAGGAGACGTGAGAGAGAGGAGGGAACAATGGAGGGAAGGAGGGGGTTTGAGGAAGGGAAGTTATTTCAGTGGAAGCTGATTTAGAAATGAATTTGCTGGCATCCTTCCCATTTTTCCTTTCTCTGACTTTGGATGGCTCATGTGGTTTGTCCTCATCAAAGATAATACTGCTTTGCCCACCATTCGGAGAGCCTACACTTTGAATTATTTTTCTCATACAACTCTTCCTGTGACTAGCACACACTAGTGAAATGGCTATGTAAAATAAAAGTGAGAAACCTTGAAAATATTACGCTAAGTGAAAGAAGCCAGTCACAAGAGGCCACGTATTGGATGATTCCATTTACATGAAATATCCAGAAAAGGCAAATTCATAGAGACAGAAAGTGGATTAGTGGTTGCCAGCGTTGGGGTGTAGGGAAGGAAGAGTGACTGCTTAATTGGTACAAGATTTCCTTTTGGGGTAATGAGAATGTTCTGGAACTAGACAGTAGTGATGGTTTCACGACACTGTGAATGTACTAAATGCCACTGAATGACACACCTTAAAATAGTTAAAATGGTAAATTTTACGAGGTGTTTTTTAAAAGTCATGAATGAAACAAATAAAAGAGCTTCTTTCTAAAAAGCATTTGAGTTGAGGAGATTATAAAAAAGAAATAAAAATAAAAGCAGGAAAAGTAATAGCTATCTTATTGAGCACCCACCTCCTGTTACTATCTTATTTGGTCTTCACAGCAACCTTGCCAGGTCAGTCTTAGTACCATTTTACAGACAGTGTAAGAGAAACTCAGAAGGTTAAGTTGCTCATGAACAGGCAACTACTGAAAGGTGGAATTAGAATTTGGTTCTGACACCAGAAATCTGTGGCCAGGGAGCAAGACCAGGTTAACTAGGTAGATAAAATCCTTGACAATGGCCTTAGACATGCGTCAGCCTAGTGACGTAACTAGACACAGATCGTCCACATAGTCACTTAGCTAGAGGGCAAAGTCCTATACAATCTGCCTGATTGAAATTTCCCATCTCAATGAAGGCACTATTTCTCAGCAGAAGAAACAGGATGAAAATGCAGAGCAGACAATTCCAAATCCTTTATCCACTACCATTTCATGAGCAGAGTAAAGCCTTAATCCCCCACTTCCGCCAAATGAGACATAATCAAACAAATTAACTAGCTAGGTCATTGGGGCTGCAAGGGAACGTAGTGAAAAAATAAGTAGAAAGTTTTATGCATATATGACTGACTTCAGAAATTGTCTTTTTTCTTTTTTCCCCAGCTTTACTGAGATATAATTGACATATGACACTGTGTAAGTTTAAGGTGTACAACGTGATGATTTGATACAGGAATGTATCATGAAATGTTTACCACAATAAGCTTAGTTAACACATCCTTCACCTCACATAATTGCCATTTTGTTGTTGTTGTTGTTGTCACGGTGAAAACATTTAAGATCTATTCTCACAGCAACTTTCAAGTATAAATACAGTATTGTTAACTACAGACACCAAGCTGTACATTACATCCCCGGAACTTATGCATTTTATAACTGAAAGTGTGTACCCTTTGGCCAACATCTCCCTATTTCTTCCACCCCTCCTAGTCCCTGGTAACCATCAATCTGCTCATTTTTTCTATAGTTTGATACTGTTAAATTCCACATATAAGACCATACAATATTGTCCTTCTCTGTCTGACTTATTTCATTTAGCATAATGCCCTCAAGGTCCATCCATGTTATCACAAATGGAGAATGCCCTTCTTTTTTATAGCTGAATAATATTCCATTATATGTATATATGTATACCATATTGTCTTTATCCATTTGTCTGTCGGTGAACACTTAGGTTGTTTCCGTGTCTTGGCTATTGTGAATAATGCCACAATGAACACGGGATATCACTTTGAGATAGTGAAGAAATCCTATTTTTTCATGATGCTCATAGCGAAATAGCAAACAGACAGGGATGGTTCAACATACCTCATATACAGAACTTTCATTAACATTTCATGAACATTTTATTAATTCACAAGAGGACAGCACCTTAATCAACTGCCTATTTTTTGTCCTTGTTACACAGAAAAAGAAATCCAGCTGATGCCTCTGGCAGTGACTGACTAGTTATACATACACTGATATCTATTTCTCATGATTTGAACAGGGTTCTCCAATGTGGTTCCTGTTGGGTTCAGTCAATCATGAAATATTTGAAATTATGCAATATGAGATGACGGAAGCTCCACTTACAGAAAAACCATGGCACATCACAGCATCAGAGTGTAAACTGTGTGATCTGCAAATTTAAACCTAAATAGACTGTCTTATGAAGGGGTAGCATCCTCCCACGTGGCACTTGATACAAAAGTACTATACAAAGTACAAAAATGTTTAGGATATAATTACCGAAAAACCTAGGGCAATGGAAAGAGCAGTCTCCAGCATGTCCAGCTATTGAAAACAACACTGAACAGGGGTGGGAGTTGGGTGAGTGGTGTAGGGCATGAAAACATCTCATTGAATTAAGAAAGAAACTCAGTTTTCCAGTCCTGCAAAGCTGCAATGAGTTTTATATTTTTACTTCAAAATATTGCAATTAAATGAAATACTGTTCAGGAAAAAAAAAAGAAAGAAAGAAAAAGATGGAATCTCAGATTAGCAAGGAGGACCTGAAGCTAAGGATGGCCATCTTTTAAAGAGGAAAGGGGCAACTGTGTGAAATGCAGAACTCAGATTATTAAACTTGAGCAACAAGCTCAATTTATACTTGTTGATTAATCAATGGAATGAGGTCTGAAAAAGTGGTCGGCAAATGTGGTGGGTAGTCTCTACAATGGCCCCCAACAATCTTCACCTCCTAGTATTCATGCCTTTGTATCATCCTCTCCCCTTGAGTGTGGGCTGGATCTTGTTGTGACTGGCTTCTAAGGGGCCACTTCCAAGTTTACAAAAAGACTCTGTCTTCTGTCTTGCTCATCCTCTCTTGCTCTTTCACTTGCTTATTCCCATGGAAGCCAGCTGCTGCATGGAGAGTTCCCCTATGGAGAGGCTCTTGTGGCAAGGAATTGAGGAGATCTCCAGCGGAGGCCCTCCGTCCAAACACCTCTATGGAACTGAATCCTGCCAACAACCACCTGAGTGAGCTTGGCAGTGGACGCTCTCTCAGCTGAGCTTTCCGATGAGACTGCAGCCCCAGCCAACAGCTGGAGACCCTGAAGCAGAGGCAGCCAGCAAAGTTGCACTCAGCTTCCTCAACCACAGAAACTGTGAGATATAAACGTTTGTTGCTTTAAGCCACTAATTTGGGGGGAATTTTTATCCAGCAACAGATAACTAGTACAACAGAGTTTTCTGATATTTCACTGGCTAAGAAAGAGAATCATTTCAGAAATGTAATAGTCTTTCCTCTTGGACTTAGCCATATATTAATGCCCCCAAACAAATTTCCTACATATTAAAATAGCTTCTTCTGCTCTTTATGTGAATTAAGGGTAATGGACTGTTTACCCTCCATTTAAAAAACCAATTAAGGGTTTGCACTTTCTCTCTTTGATTTAAATCGATTGGCTGGCTATCCTGAACTTCAGGGACCTAAACTGACTAAGGAAACTATTAGTACTATTTGACCCCCCTGAGAAAATTTAGACAAATATTCCCTCAAAGTTCTCAGCCCTGCCTTAACCTAAAACTACACAGGGCAGTAATGGAGAATAGCAGTGATGGAAAACATTAAATGGCAGATTCACACATCTGATGCCAGAACTTATCACACATCTTTATGGTAAACATGTTTCTCTTAGACAAATGAGCCATAAGCTAAAGTCTGTGCAGCAGAAAAATTCAACTCCCTTAAGGCAAATGAGTATTTCCTACTACTAAGCTTTTCTTATAACACTGAGGGAAAAATGCAAAGGGAAGATGAGGATTTTTTTTTTTTTTTTACATTTAAGAGGTTGAATAAGTTAAGCTCATGATCCTTTTTCTTTAATCACAAACCTTTGCATATGTCATTAATTTCAAGTAAAATAAACTGCCCGAGGCAATGCCCTTTTCTAATTCCTCAGAAATAGTCGCTCTATTTAATATATTTGTGAAAGTCCCAGAAACAAAAAGAGTAGAGGGAACGAAATGATTTCTGTCAAATACGCTGTACACATTTGTATGGATAAGGAGCTTAATTGTGACAAATGTGTTTTAATGAAAAGAACTGGGGGCCCTGAGTGTGAAAACAAAGCATCATCCTTTACCCTTTTATCATTCTTTACCATAAAACGTATTTAAGTTAATTTCTAACAGTAAAGATGATATTTACCTCTTATCAGAGGACTAAATTTCAAATCAAGGAGATTAAATTCAGTCTGATGTTTCCAATTAGATGTTAATGGCTTAAATATAATATTTCCTGAATGAAGGCAGAGAAATGAACAAAGATTTGAACTCAATACACTGTAAAGTAAATCAATCTTCTAGTGCTGAAAGACAAAAATAAACAAAATAACAGTAAAGCCCAACAGACACTTCCATGCAGGAGGGCATGGAATAGGTGGACTTATGTTAAATGCAGCCGCCTCAGTTACGAAGGCAATTGAAGCTGCATAAACCAGCACTAAGAGTTACGCTTTCTATAAATGAAGCACCTTGCTTGGCTAATTTATAAATATATGCACATCAAGGCCACTGAAAGCTGCACTGGACGAGCTCCCCATTTTTCTGTTTGAGGAACTGGAAGGAAGCAAGGGAGACATTTTGCTGGACCACAAGTAAGCACATCAGCTGTTTTCCACGTACAGGAGACAAAAGTTTTCCTTTGGGTAGATGTCTAAAAAGAGCCAGATGCAAACACAGGGAAGTGGATCTCCTCCACACTACACTTGGCAGAAAGCACTGGACCCTCTGCCCGTGGAAAGGAGACACCATGTGTCTGGAGGAAGGTAAACAAGTTCTTGGAACCCTAGAGGAGAAGTGACAGCAAAGGGCGTGTTGCTCCCATTGTCCAATCAGAGCAGAAAGCAGCCCTCTCCCTGAACCTTGGAAGGAGGGAGGAAATAGCAGTGATGTTCACATCAGCAGGTGTAAAGACAAGAGCAACCGGGGTACAAGCTGTCTTCTAAAAAACCTCAGTGCTTATAAAAATGTCACTAAACTTCTTCTTTGCTTTATTGAGGTATAACTAACAAATAAAAATTGTTTATATTTAAGGTGCACACCTTGATGCTTTGGTATATGTATACAATGTGAAATGATCACCACAATGATGCTAATGAATATATTCATCACCTCACACAGGTTATCTTTTTGTGTGTGTGATGAGAACATTTAAGATCTACCCTCTTAGTATATTTCAAGCGTACAATATAATATTGTTAACTATAGTTGCCAGGCTGTGCATTAGATCCCCAGAACATGTTCATCTTATAACTGAAACTTTGTACCCTTTGACCATCATCTCATTTCCTCCACCGCCTGCTTCTGGCAACTACCAATCTACTCTCTGCTTCAATGAGTTGGACTATTTTAGATTCCACTTATAAGCGAGATCGTGTAGTATTTGCCTTTTTGCGTCTGGCTTATTTCACTTAACATAACATCCTCCAGGTTCATTCACATTGTCACATTTCTCAGGATTGCTCATGCAGTTTTTCTCCTCTACTGGTCCATCACCAAAAGCCGAGTGAAATCCTTACTCTTCAAAATGCATTCCAAGAGCCTCTTGCATAGTCCCTGCACATCGTCTCCACATGCACTAAGACACTCATTTGACTGCTGGCTGATTGTTGAATCAGAACTGGAAAGGAGATAAGACACCCTGTGGCCTAGGCTCTAATATTCTACATTGTCAACTCGCTCTGTATAACTATAAAGAATTTCCTCCGCAGCAATGCAAGGATGCTATTTGCTGTAGACATTTTCAGTTGTTCCATAGTCCCCCCTTCCACAGTCCTTACATATCTGATTTCCCTTTGGGAGTCTAGGTAGTTCTGAGCAAGCTCGACCACAGGAGAAACATCCCGAACTAGTATATTCTGCCCCCGCACCAGTGATTTGCTTGGTCTTGGCAGGTAATGTAAGCCTATCTAATCAGACGCCCTTCCGTGCTTTTGCTGGACAGATGACATGCAGGGTGTAGGAGACAGAAATGAAGTAGGAAGTGGGGAGAGACGGGGGATAGTGAAAAAGGGAAGAAAGGGGTAGGAGAGAAAAGCGACTAAAGAAAAGGGTGAAATAAAGAGAAACAAGAAGGAGACAGGCAAGAAAAAGAAGGAAGACATACAGCTTCACTATACCAAACACTCCCTTGGAATACCTGTCTTCTTAATCTTGACTCAACATCACTGTCAAGGCACTTAGTCTATCTTCATTCACACGTAAAAGAAAAAAGGATATAGTGTCCCAAAGCCCACCTTCTTCACAGTGTGACAGCATAATCATTCGTTAACGAATCAAACACTGAAGCCTAAAGACAAACTACTGTGGACTACTGAGCTAGGAGAAGAATCTATGTATCCTGCAAATATGATAAAAACAACATTCTGCTCCTTTCACAGAATCTGGAATTTTCCATATTTCAGACAGTGCTGATCTTAGCATCTTTCTCTTCCAGGAACCTGTGCTGTGACCTACTGAGCAAGGAAAAAAAAAGAAAAAAGAAAAAAAAAACAACTCCTACATCTAAATACTCAGCATTGAGGAAGTCTCTTCTACTGCAAAGAAATCTTGATCGACAAAGGCGGAGTTTGCCCTAGCTAATGAACCATCTCGGCTAGAATAACCAGCTGCTAGTTGTCAATAAATCTCAGAGCTCGGCCAAAGCTAGATGAGCTGCATTTCATTTTGATGGCTTCAACATTCATGCAAGTGATTATGATTTCTTTTTTAATCTCTCCCAGGATACAGTAAGAAGGAGCAGTGTCACCAGAGGATCGGTCCAGAAACGAAGAAAGCTAAATGATAACTCTGATTTTCCATCCATTTGTTAAGAATGTCACTCAGCCTGACAGAGCTAGGTTTTCTCACCCCCCACATGGGGTCCAAGAGAGGAATTTAGTCTAGATCTAAATATCTGACGTGAGCCCATCACTTTCCCCTCCTGAAACAACAGAGCTATCACTGAATGGTCTTGGCATGCCCCTCTGCAACGCCGAAAAGCAGCCTCACTGTCTTTAGCACAGCACTCCAGGTCCTTCGTCTCCAAAGTATGCTACGTACACCCCAGGAGGTACGCAATAGAACTTCCTAGGTTAGGGATAGAATACATTAGAATTTCTATTTACAGTTATTTTTATCTTCAAAATGTGAAATAAATTCAGCATTACTCACGCTTGATAAACAGACTGAGACTGGCACCCTCAGCAGTCCCTATGTCAGATGATGAGTGTCACACAGAGAACTGTGAGTCTCCTAAGGGTGGGATTCTATGGTACAAAAGGAGATCACAGGGGTACCTCACTCATGTGATTGCTGAGGAGCCAACGGGCACCTCAGTTCACGTCTGTCCCATCTCAATGGAGTTATGGGTTACATAATCTGGTTTAACAAAATCCAGCTGAGACTCTTGCAAATAAACCACAGATTTCAGATGGTAAAAAAGAACACATACAGGGCTGCAGCGGTTAAGTTCGAGCACTCTGCTTCAGCAGGCTGGGGTCTGCCGGCTTGGATCCCGGGCATGGGTATAGCACTGTTTATCAAGCCATGTTGTAGCAGGCGCCCCACATATAAAGTAGAGGAAGATGGGCACAGATGTTAGTTCAGGGCCAATCTTCCTCAGCAAAAAAGAGGAGGATTGGCAGTGGATGTTAGCTCAGGGTCAATCTTCCTCAAAAACAAAAGACCACATACACAGCAGACAACAAGAAAATGGTGGAGCTGACACATCTTCTTTTGGCATATGATCTTTTCTACCTCATTCTGGGGTAGAAACAGATGATCTGATTGGATCTGACAAGGTCAGCCAAATCATAATGAAATTATCAAAGCCATTTGAAATTTGGTTTTACACCGACTATGATTAAAGAAAAGCCTTGCCTGAACTAATGAGAATTATGAAGCCGGTGCAATTAACAAGATACAATACCATTTGTTTAAGATTTAGCTCATTCTTCTAAAATTTTCGTATTATATGTATTTTTAAAATATACATAATGTGTTTGTAACGTGTACACAGATTTTACCTATATATTAATAAGCTCATAATCATTGGTAGGGAATGCTTATTTTGTTTAAAAAGATGTGTAATTTAAAAAGAAAAAGTGTGTAAAGTCTCTAGGAAGAGGGGATTTTATTGACCATGAATGAATAATTTTTGCATCATCCTAATGGCTCTAAATTCTCTTCCTTTGACTTTTTCTCAGAATGACTCTAGCATGTGTGTGGCTGGATGAGTTATCTCCCTCACCGTTCTTCCTCTTTTCTGAGAGGTGACCCTTGCAAAGAAGGAGAAATGAAATCGAGATTCTGTTGGCATAATAATTATGAATGAACCAGGTTTTTGCGATACGAAAGAGTCCATTTTTATCATAAGATAAAGGTTTGTCTGTCTTGTAAAAGATTTATGTGGAGGACCCAGAAGCCCCCTCTAGCACCCCTTCTCCTCCCCCAAACCAGATGCTTCTGATTGGCCAGGACCATTGAGGGATGGAGCAGTAAAGAAGAGGCAAGGAGTAAAAGGTCTCTAGGAAACCTTTGGAATGAGAATGAGGAAGAGAGAACAGAGGAGAAGGGACCTTTATACAGGAGAACGGTGGGCTCTGAATGAACCAGTGAGCTCCCTGAGGAGAAAAGGAAATACCTGTTTTGTGACATCCCATGAATTGACTAACAGCAAAATGTCTTTGTGATAACAGACAGCACCTTTCCTGCCCTGACAAATATTATAGGCAGATGATGACACATGAGAATTCTAGCACTGCTCACAAGTGTCACAAAAACAAGTTTTAAAGAGAATGCATGAATCCATCAATGTGGGGGCAAAAATTATTTTCAGTAGGATCTTTAGCTCACAAGGTAGCTTTCCTATTTCCCAGGATGATAAACTTCATTTATCCCCATTACTTCCTGAGTAAATTATTTTATAATTCCTGGATTTGGCTTATGAAGATGCCTGGTGACTCATAAACGCCAATCTGACTAATGTCTCATTTAGAGAAGTCGGTATGCAGAGAAGCCCAGACATCACTTCTCTTGCCAAGAAATGAATGTATAATATTTTCAGTAAAAACAAAGAAATGAACAGCCAGCACACCGAGGAACACATCTGCACCTGTTGTCACAGTGGTTTTTATAATTTACTTGCTGGACAGTCAGGAGTTGAAATACTCAGAGATGTAATAAGAAATAGCTGTTCACATTTAAGACAGCAGCTTATGACCTTTTTATGATCTGCGTTATTTATTGCCACTTTGACATCCATACCTTGTCTGCTACCATTCTGTCTACAGTTCATTGACCTTTCCATTCAAACCAAGGGGAGGTGCATTTGAATAACAACAGTATTTTATTTATATAGCTCTGCTCTCGTGAAAAGTTCAAAGCACTTTATAAATATCTCTTTAAACTTGAAAGTAAGTTAAGGACCACCATTTCCATCTTCAATAAAGATATAAAACGAGGAAAGTTCAAATAGCTAAAATTAGCAATTTAGAGAGGGTTTAACAATTCAGAGAGGATTTCTGGATAAAGATGGCAAGTTGACCTTAAATATTTATCTCCTCTTTAAACCCCACTAAATTGATCATCATGGACCTTCTTAAGTTAAAAGTACAAAAGCACAAAATGAATGGGAGAGGAGACACTAATGTACTAGAATTTTCAACAAAGATTTGGAGGCTTTAGAAAACCTAATGAATCTATACCTCTAAGCTACATCCTCCAAAATAAGTTTTATAAAACTGATATTATTTTCTTATCTATCTGTATCAGGTTTCTTATTTCTCAAATGGTTCCAAAATTGGTAAAGAAAGTAAGAATTTTACTTAAAGTTCCCTAAAATACCCAGAAATAAGAGTCTTCAAATTGAAAAGACCCACCACCTTCCCACTGGATGAACTGGGGAGAAAATTCACACCAAGACACACAGTCATGAAACTTCAAAGGACCAAGAACAAAAAGAAAATCCTAAAAGCCTTCAGAGAGTGGACAAGAAAAAAACTCACACATACAAAAGAACATTGGAATCTGAATCAAATGGGATCAGATTCCTCCACAGTAACACGGGATAGTAGAAGTTCGTGGGCAGTGCCTTGGCAGCTTTCAGCAGAAATTATTTCCAATCTGTATTTCTATACTCATCCAAACTTTCAAAAAGGTGAGGGGAGAATAAAGAAATTTTTAGACACGCAAGGCACACAGTTTTGACTTCTGCAGTACGTGCTCCAGCAAAACAAAGGAGTAAATCAAAAGAAGAAGAAGAAAACAGAAGTATCCACCACAGGAGAGAGAAGTCCCAGAGTTACAGAAGTGAAGATGCCCAGGAGACAAATAGTCTAATCTGGTGCAGAAGGACAAAGGACTCCAGGGGAGAGAAGCCCAGAAGGAGATTAAAAAGAATACACTATCTCTGTGATTGTGGTTGAGCAAAATATTGATAGGTATATGCCAAATCCGATAGAGCATTTGGGGAAAATTAACTATAAGTGTCTATAAAACTATAGCAAATGTAAAAGTAATAAATTATTAATTCAAAAAAATATTGAACAAGAAAGGAAATGAAATCTTGGTGCACTGATGCACCCTTCAGTTATCACTCAGATATTAACTAAAATTTCAGAAGTAACTATATAGTTAGAGCAGCAGATAGACCATTGTTATAACATTTTATTTCCTCAGTACAGATCTCTCTAATGTAAAAGGTGAATAAAACACCAGGAAAAAATGACATAAATAATGTTAAGAAGAAAAAATACATAAAAACTGGAGAAAGTCTTTTAAACATTAACATCTTATATTTAAGCATTCTATTTGCAGAAACCAGATTTTTTTTTTTTTTAAATTATCATAACCTTGTAACCATCTCTAACAAGATGTACAATCTCTGCTGGAAACACAAAGCATATTTTAATGAGTTTTTACCAACTTAATTGGTTTGCTATGTGGTATTTCTGTAGGTTGTCTGGCAAATGAAGTCTACCACGGAGGAACTATATTTTATCCACAGAAGAAATCCAGGAAGACATAAAGAATAACTAACATATTTTCTAAATAAATGAACCCTAAATTCAGATAACGATTAAACTAAATTTTCAGAACGAAACCAAGAAATTGTTTCAAAGACAAACTGTCTAAACAGGAAATCATGAGGGAAAAATAACTTTACAACAAGATACCTCTCTCAGACACAGGTTTTACTCATAATATTTTCCATATCATTTTCGAAATTATTCTTAAAGCTTTACTGGGAATGGAGGAAAACATCATTCATATTCCCTATGGCAGAATTGTGGACGTTTTTACAAACATTGTTTAATATGCCCACTACACTGGACCATAACAAACCGCAGGTGCTCATGACTTTGTAGGAGAAACCTATGATTCCACTTCAAATTTTAAGATATCACTTCTTTTTGAGGAATTCTGATAAAGAAGTAAATAAGATAAAGAAATGTGGCTCAACACAGGAGCAAGATACTTCTACAGACCAATCCTCCTCAGTTTTCTATTTTTTAAGTAGTTTTCTAAATTCCAATGAAAGAATAATAAACTCAACCTAAACAACTGATTTACTATATGCATTATATTCATTTTTGCTTGGAAATTCTTACATTTCTAGAAATCCCCATTTATAAGGAAACCATCCATAGTAGGCTGAATAATAGCTACCCAAAGATAGGAGATGCTAATTCCTGCAACCTGTAAATTCTACCTTATAAGGAAAAACAGTCTTTGCAGATTTGATTAAATTAATGATTTTGAGATGAGGACATTATTCTGGATTATCCCATGGGCTCTAAATCTAATCACAAGTGGCCTTATACGAAAAAAGCAGAGGGAGATTTGATACAGATGCAAGAGGAGAAGGCAATGTGGCCACAGAGGCAGAGACTGGAGTGATGTGGCCACAAGCCAAGGAATGCCTGTAGGCACCATAAACTGGAAGAGGCAAGGAGCCAGCTCTGCTCTAGAGCCTCCAGGGGGAGCGTGGCCCTGCTGACAACTTGGTTTCTGCCCACTGAGACGGATTTTGGACTTCTGATCTCTAGCTCTGTAAGAGAATAAACTTCTGCTATTTTAAGCACTAAGGTTGCCACTAAGTAGGACTCAGGAAACCAACACACCATCTTCCAAATGCATTTGAGTAGGTCTACAATTATCACACTGAGCACACCAGACAAGCCTGACACCAGACGAGTCACAGGGTGATGGAAAAATGTCACTTCCCTAAAGCTATGGAAATTCTGATTTGGGCAAAGAGAAGAAACAAATGTCTAAGTTGGTGGCTTAGAGGGAGCTATTTTCCAAAATGCTCCACTTAAAATGTAGGAGGGGAGAGAAAGTTAGAAAATTTACAAATCGACAAGAGTAAAAATTGCAGAAAAATAAAATCTTGTGTCTCAAACAACAGCTGTGAGCTCATATCATGTTTTACCTTCCTAGATTCGGGGAGATGAGCAGACGTGAATGCGCTTTGATTTGTTTATAGAGAAGTCTGAGAAAGAATGAAGAGAAAGTAAATTAGAATTAGATATCATCCACTCTGAATTTAGAGGAAAATAACCAATAAAGACCAGGGGACTGAATCTTACTTCATGTATTACTATCTTATTTTATTTGCATTCTGTCTTGGTATCAAAATCAGAAATTTATTTTGTGGGAGAAAGTCGGCATAATTGGTTTCATGCAAAACGACTACACCAAGACAGAGCTGGAAAATGCATTTGATGAGGATGACAACATAATACAATCAATGTTTCTCCCTTTTGTTAATGGGTTAAAAAAATGGGCCTTTGGCTAAAATGAGACAAAAACCACAAAACATGACTATGTTTCTAATTAAATACATAACTGATCAAATAAACACAAAGATATAAGTGTAGAAAATAGATGCATGTGATGCTAGTTTTAAATATATTTAAGTTCAGATCGGGAGCTCTTATCATAAGATAAATGGGATTCACTTCTAAGACTGGGCACTTCACACGTGTGCCAAATGGCAGGATTGGACGATCGTCTGCCAAGACTTCAGCTCAGAAACTTCTCTTCTCCGTCCCATGAAGCTATAAATCAACCACATCTTTCCTGAGAGTTAAGGGAGCTCTACTGCCACTCTTGAATGCAAAGAATCTCAAAAAGACTAATATAAACATGCTATCGTTTATGAATAATGAACTCCTTCTTGGACACTAGATTATGCGATGGTTTCTACCCTCAGAGATGGGAAGAGGACAGCCAAGGCTTTTAGAGGGGGCTTCACACAATGCCAGGCCAAGTGACTTACTCAGGAGGAGGTGAGATTCAGAACTAGAGCATCCTGGGTGAGAGCAGGCCCAGGTGAGGTGCTGGCGGGGCCTGCAGTAAAGGGTGAAGGGACAGAGGTAGCCGTATACCCAGCAGGCTGCAGAATGACGACAAGGGCACCCTCGGCATGAGCAATGAGGAAAGGGAAAGGAAGAGGAGTAGAAAGAAATATCACACGCTTAATTAGCCCTCCTCACCAGCAACTCCCACAGCTGCCTGGTGGCCTTCGTCTCCAAGCATCACCCCTGGAGACCATCCCCAAGGATGGAGCTCAGGACCCTGGCTCTGTCCAGCTACACTGCCAATTACTCACTGGATACCCTGGGAAACGCTAATGAACCTCCTTATGCCTCAACCAGCTCAAGTGACTAATAGGGCCACCGGGCTATAGGGCTACAGATGGCACTACAGATGAACCATTGGTTCATCGTGAGAACTAAACAGTTCTATGTCATCAAAAGTGCATAGATGAGTGCCTGCATATTTTATTAATAAACAACAGCTCTTTATTATGATCATTATTTCTGTATTATTAGTATTTTATTACTATTTTTGATCATGATCATCATCATCACTATTATCACCATTTCTTGAAGGCTTTGAGAACTTTGGCGAGTAGCCTGGAAGTGAGTCAATCCAAATAAGACAGTGCTTCCTGTAGGACAAGGTGGCAGATATGGACATTACAGAGCCCATTTCTTGCTTAGACGTGAGCCTCCTGCTCAGCTGTGACC
The DNA here is from genome assembly GCF_021613505.1 of Equus quagga. Lineage (NCBI taxonomy): Eukaryota > Metazoa > Chordata > Mammalia > Perissodactyla > Equidae > Equus > Equus quagga. The sequence goes on along the minus strand of NC_060283.1, from coordinate 42,279,349 downwards.
ATACAACTGCCAGCCAGCCCCCGCATACCATTTTCCACCCCATCTCCCACCTCCTCAGGCTGTGTGTCCATTTATGTCACTTAGCATTGGTTTCATTACACACCACTCTGTGGTCCACATCCTCAAGCTCAAAGCATGGTCCAGGCACCACTTTCATGTAAATTATATGGTCTATTGTAAACTGCAGGCTCTTGCTCCCCACCACTAAAGTGTGTCCCTGAATAAAAATCTCTGGAAGTAAGGTCCCAAAATTTGCCCTCTAAGAGTTTCTGATACACATGCGAGTGATTTATTTGATTCGGGCACTCGTCTTATTCGTTCTATTTGACTCTAAGTTCCATTACCCACAACACCTACTTTGATTCCTTTCTTCACAAGTCCAGGTACACAGTAGCTTTTCAATGACTATTAATTAAATGTTTGCCAACAACCTGAAGGCACCTAGGATTCCATCCTGCTGGGCAGGAGGAGAAATGACACGCCATCATTACCGCTGCAAAATTGAACACAGCATCTGATACTCCGAATAGCTCCAACAAAGGTCCTGGTGGGAGCTTTCTAACGGTGTCCAGTGGGTTGTACAGTTAAATAACTCCACTCCAGGAAAAAAAGTGGCAGCAATAGAGGAGAACACACAAAGACCCAGCTGCCTGCAACATGAATAGCCTGGCAGGGCAATCCCATCAGGACCCACAGAGAATACAGATCAGAGGGAAATGGGAAATCTGAGATGCACCAGGGCTTCGACAGTGCTAACCATAATCCATTTTCAGCTCCCTTTTCCTTTGCTTCCTCTGCCTCTCACTCCCTCTCTCCAAACCCAAAGTTATGCAAACACAACTTGAGAGCTGTCAGGCAAAAAAGAACTAGCGCTGTGTAAAGATGGAGGGTCCCGTAGGCTGGCCCTGCAGCTGGGCCCGGGCTGCATGTGCTCATTATTCCTGGCAGGCCTGAGCCCGAGAGAGAGAGTTCCTTCTGCAGCTGGCATTTTGTGAGCTAAGTTACTTGCAAGAATCAGAGAGGAGACACTGCACTTTGTTCCTGTGGATGATTGGAAAAAAACGGGGGAGGTCTGGAGATTCTAGATAGAAATTTCGAGGCTCAAAACTCTAACTTTATTTTGTTTTTTAACAAAAGAATATGACTCTTAACACAAATGTGACAGTGTCCTTGAGAATTAAAGACTGTGACCCTAGGACGTTTACAGTGCAAATTTAAATGTATAAAGTGTATTACAGTATACAATTCAAAGATTGATATATGGGCGGTTTTCTTCCTTCAAATAGAATCATAGAGCTGGAAAGTACTTCAAGGGGTGTTGGCCCAGATCCCTGATTCCAGGATTATGATTATCTACGCCTGGAAATCTCCTCTTCAAGATTTCTAGGGATGAAGAGTTCATAAATTTTTTATAGCCCGGTGGAATGTATTTTTCACCTTGAATCAGAAGTTCTTCCCTGTGTCCAGCTGAAATCATTGCTGATTTCCCTCTGTCTAGCTGGCCCCGCGGACTGACGCCAGGGCACCCCTCGCTCTCTTTGGCCTGCTCTTCTGAATTCCTTCTATTTTTTTCAACATCCTTTTAGCAGTGAAATAAATGAACATGACCTAAGGCGGTAAACAGAAAAAAATTACTCCATGAATCTTGAACCCTATACTCCTTTTCAGAAAAATGATGGTTTTTGTTCTCCTAGCAAATCTCTCTCTCCCTCTCTTTCACTGTCTTTACACACACACACACACACACCTCTTTCATATCTGGATTGGATTGCTAGCTCTTTTTATTCTGTATTTTTTTCCTCTCTCATTTCAAATACTCCGTAGACTTTATCAAACTAAATTCTCCTTATACTTGTCCCTACTGACTTCATCTTGCTTTTGAGGAATCATTTTCTCCAACAGGAACGGAATTCAAAATGACTTTAGGAAATCTCTAAAGGATGCACAACCCCATTTGATCTCATATCACTTTCAAATTTAATGAGTACTTTTATAATTCCTTTACATTATCATCTCACCAAAAGCATTGCATACAATGGGTCCTAAGCCCAGCTGCGTGGATTCGCTCTCTCCAGTTGAGGCAGAGCCACTGTTTTTTAAAATGGAGTCATATAACCCACTTGCCTAAATCTCTCAGATGGTTCTCCATACTAATTGGAACAAAATCTAAATTCCTTGGCATGAAGACAAGGCTCTCTATACCTGGACCCCCGCCAGACCCCACCACTCACTACCACCTTCTCAGCCTCCCAGTTACACTGGCCCATTCCTTTCCATTCCAAAACACACCAAGACTACATCCACCTCAGAAAAGTATCACTCCCTGTTCCTTCTGCCCGAAAGATTCTTCCATAAGTTCTTCACAGACTGGCTTTGCCACCAGCCAATGCTTGTTTACCTGTATTTTCTCCGCCCTCTCCCTCAACAAGCAGTTAAACCCCATAAAGATGCTGGTGGGTCCTGCCCACACAGCCCGCTGTGCCAGGCAGAGAGTGAGCCCCCAATGAGTATTTGTGCAATGAATGGACGTGTGTGAGGTTTTGTGTACACCACCAGCACTCAAGATTACTGTAGGCTCCAATCTGACCACAGGTATGCAAGAACTGGGGAGGGAAAGGAACATTCTGGCAAAAAACATCAATGGATCTTTACTTCCCTAGCCTGGAAAGCAGTAAGGAAGGGATGCATCTGCAAGGTTATAAAAGAAACCCACATGCAAATATGCATTTTTATTTTATTTTCACTACTCAAAACAAATTTCTGATGACAAAATATGCATACGACATATTTTCTTAGTTCCCTCTAAACCAATTACTATACTCACCAACTCATGTAAAGAATATCATGTGAGACAGAATCCATAAGCTTACCAAAATTATGCATTTCATTTCTAGTTTTCTTTCCATGTCAGCATTATAGTTTACATAAATGAAAAATGCTTTTTGTAATGGATTCTGAGGCATGAATATTGGTATAAATTTTGAGAGCTGAAGCAAAACAAAAATGCAAAATTACCCCCAAAGGACCCAGAGAGTACAACTGTTGAGAAACTTGTTTTGTTTTTTATTCTTTAAGATATGTTTTATCCAGATTGCAAATACAAAGGGAGGAATTCTCATTAAGGACAGAATTTTTCTTGTGAAGAAGCCCAAAGTTCCATAGGCCTACAGAAAATACGGCAAGAATAGGATTTTATTCACACACACTAAAACTTATGTCTTAAATGTGTAATGATGAAGAGCGCTATATCATTAAGAAAAATAAAGCAGGATATGGATTCATACTACCACTACTCACTGAGCTTATTTTTCTCATCATTTTATATTTTTACTCTTTAAAAAAGTTATCATTGTGAAACAAGTGCCTTAAGGCTAAACATCCTTTTGTGTCTCCCACCAAGAGGAGCCTTGCTGGCCAGGTGCCACATACCTTGCAGCCACTGTGAGTCCTGGCCTTCATCAGCGGTGTGGTGGTGCACAGCTCGATGGCCTCCGGCTCATGGAAGATGACTGTTGGGAGAGGTTCCTTTTTCAGTGTTAGCACATTCAATTTAGACTTCAGCATGGTCTGAAAGTGCTGAAAAGCAGAACAAAATAAGCCAAATACGGTTAAATCATTTGGAACTATACATGGCACAACTGTCCAGCAAACCCAATAGCAAAATCTTTGTTTTATTAACTCTGACTTACCAGGGGAGGCAAGGAGTGTTTAGTAAAATGCAGGGGAAAAAAACCTTCCAGGACACTCCCAGAATGAAACTCTGGGAGACAGGCAACCTCTACGCAGATACGAGGAATATATGGGCTGATGGGAGAGTTACCCAGGACCTTGGTCTAAGGAGTTCTTACACGGTGATAAATACAAACAAAATTCTAGAGATGTAATCCATGCTGAGTTCAGCTAAATAAGTGAAGATGTTTGAAGAGGATGTTATAGGAGCTATTCTGGTGAAAGTCTAAGATAATGAAAAAGGAGAAGAATCGATGAAAAAGAATGCAAGATTTCTGTTCTCTCCCTTCACCAGTTCAGCCAAGCATTGGCTGTAGAAGTTTGGGAAACTCACTACTTCTAGACGCACCATTTTATCTACTGTCTCAGGCCAGGACCCTAGGTAAATATCCACTCTATATGCAATTCCTGTTGGCACTAGTTTTGAAATATGACAAGAATATACCCAGAATCCAACCATATTTAATCACCACTACCCAGACACCCCGTTCAGACCCCATCTTTGGTCTACGATAGCAGCTACTCCCACCACTTCCAACCTTGCCCCTGTACCAGAGTATTGACAGAGCAGCAGAGAGATCCTTCTAAAATCTAATTATGGTCCGTCATCCCTCTGCCAAAACTCTCCCAAGTCGTCTCCTCTTCTCACAGAAAAATTCCAAGTTCTCACCTTGACCTTCCAGTCCATGTACAATTCAGGGACCTGCTGCCTTCCTGATCTCATCTCCTTTCCCTCATCCCCTCACTTACTTGGATACAGCCACAGTAGCCTCCTTACCCTTCTCAGAATAAGATGAAGACACATGTGCCTAGGAACCTATGAAGATGCTACTCCTGCCCTAGGTATCTGAAGCCTCGCTGCCTCACCTTCTTGGGTACCCTGATCAAACATCACATTATAAGACAGAACTTCCTTATCAGTATTATCTAAAATAGCATGCACACACACATACACCCACAGCTGACTTCATGGGCATGCAACCTGTGCAGTCACACAGGGTCCTGTGCTCAGGCGGGCTCTATGCTTGGTTTAATGTCACCACCTTGAAATCCTTAATAACTTTACCTTTGGACTTGTGTTTTGTAAGTTAAGTCCAATGGGTCAGCAGAGTACATGCGTGAGTAGAGGAGATATGCACAATATATGCATCCCCCGATGTGTAGGAACTCACCAAGACGTAAAGTGAGTACAAGGTAAGCATGTGAAGTCTATGATTCAGTAAGCAGATGCACTGACAGCCCCAAGTGGCCACCCTTAACTAGAATTTGCTTCAAATGCAGAAAGAAGTCAGTTGCGTTCTAAGAAACATGAATGATCAAGGAACCCTATCATATCCTTTTCGCTTGCATGACTTTCCTGAATCAGGCAACATGGTGAAAATGATAACATAGAAGGAAAGGGACAGAGGAAGCAACCACAGCTCCTCCTCCTCTCAGTGCCCCCTCACTAATCAGTAAACCAAAGGTAAAGTGTTGGCAGAATGTGCGTGTTTTAGAAGTCAAACAAAAACAGGTGAGTTCATTTTGTGGCGTGCTTCCACCGTTCGGGTAAAAACAAAATTGAAACACACGTATGAACTAGGAAATGCAAACTGTGTAATTTCAATGATTCAGCTCCTATATTTGTATTTAAAGTGGGCATTGCACAGTATAATGATAAATGGTAAATTCATGTTAATAATCTAAATTTTTCACTTTTCTTTACTTAGGACAGGATTAAACAGCAAAAAACAGATAAGCAAGCAAACGAACAAAAAGCCACCATGACTATTCCAGAGAGAGATTCATGGAAGAAAGGAAAAAGCTTTATATTTTAGTACCTTTCATGGCGAGCACTTTTTTCCTACTTTTTGAACAGAGGACAGTGAATTTTCATTTTGCACTGGGCCCTGCAAATTATGTAGCTAGCTCTGCACACACAGACACTCATCATTGTTTATTACCTTCCTCTGCTTCATTATTCTTATCACCTCTATAAAATTATGTAGTTATTTTGTTTATTTTATCATCTGTCATCTTCCACTAGAATATAAATGCCTTAGGAGCAGAAACTATTTCATCCAATGAAGTATCCCAAGGGTCTAAAACAGTTTCACAAGTCCACATAGAATCTACTAGAACTCCAACTGGCCACCCTAATGGTCAGTTTTACATGTCAGCTTGGCTAGGCTACCAAGCTCAGTTATTCAATGAAACACTAATCTAGGTGTTGCTGTGAAGAGATTTTGTATATGTGATTAAAGTCCATAATCAGCTGAATTGAAGGGAGGTTATCCTAGATAAGCTGGGTGGGTTTGAGTCAACCAACTGAAACACCTTAACAGGTGAGCTGAGGCTTCTCTGAAGAAGAAATCCCACCTGTGGACAGCAGCTTCGGTCCATGCCCAAGAATTCCAGCTCACCCTTCCTGACAGTCTATCCTAAGGATTTCAGAGTTGCCTAGCCAGCCCCCACGAGTGCATAAGCCAATTCCTTGAGTAAATCTCAGTATCAATCTCCTTCCACTTCTGCCTCTCTGATTTAACCTTGACTGATACAGCCACCTCTTAGGATATGAAATCGCCAGCCCTGATACTTTTTTAAATGAGAGATTTGCCCAGTGAGTATTGATCTGTATTTTTTAAAAACATAAGGGAAAGTTTTCATATTAATCTGGAAGTTTCTGTCTTTGTTCTTAGTTGATTCCAGTCCATCAGAGGGTGTGGGGTTGGGGGTTGTCAAGTGTCTGGAAGGAGCAATGCTGGATCACCAACAGTGAGAGCCAAAGTTGGTTTGCCTCTGTGGGAAAGCAGCTGAGGCCACAGAATGAAGAGGATAAAGGGGAGAGGGTCTCAGAAGATGAAGAATGAACAAGAGACGACACTCTCCCCAGGCTGCCATTTTGCTGGGGTTCTATGAGAAGCACATGAAACCACAGCTCAGCTCAGCCTGACTTCTGCCACACAGTATGTTCCTGAAGATGGCACATGACTCCATTCTCATGAGGGTTGGACAACCTCACTGCCCAGAAGTTCTGAGATTGTCTTCCTGTCCTCATTGTGGGACCAAATGTCATAGCCATCGGTTCAGTCACTAAGCACACAGAAAGACTGGAAGTTGCCGACTGGCACACATAGGCACCCTTGATTACTTGGCTGGGGAGCCAAGTAAAAGAAATAAACAAATAAACATTTTAAAAACCCCTAAATTGGGGATAGCAAGATAACGGAGTTCCAATTCCAACCTCATTACAATGTGTTGTGGAACCTCAGTGACCTAACGCTTCAAAGCTTTGGCATCTCCAGCCAGGCAGGTGTGTGCCATGCATTCACTCACCAATTCACTCCACACACCTTTACTAAACACCTCCATTCAGCCAGCCACTGTAGGAGGCACAGCTGGAACAGAAATAAAATGTTAGTCTCTGCCTGAAAGGGTTTCTCACAGTAGGCGGAGAATGTTAAATCAAACAACAACGGCGAATCCATGTGAGAAGTTCGTCAGAAGAGCTAAAGAGAGAGGCTAAGACAATATTGGAAAGCAAAGTAGAGAAAATGATTTCTTTTTAAAAGAAAGTATTTTTCTTCTTTAATGGTTTTGTCCTTTTTGCCCACTGTGAAAGGATGAAGGTAAAGAGGGAAATAAAATGTGGGTTATTTGATGAATCATTGGGTCTAAAATAATACATTTATTGGTTGAAAATTAACATTTTATGTAACTCTGAGTTGCTCTTGTAAATCTCTGGCTGGTAGAGGTGTGATAGTTATAGCTGTGTCTGATAAGAACACTCTTCTGCCCCCTATGATGAAACATCTCCACTATCATATGCTGGTTTGTGGAATGGGGTTGTCAGTCACAATTCCCCATTCTCTGACACTGGGCAAGAATATGACACAGGTTGGCCATCTGAGTACCTCACGTCCCTGGCCAAAGGTATTGGTTCCAAGGAAACTCAGGATTGGCTGAACAGACTCTTCTGGGAAATTGACATGGGGTTGTTGTAGACAGGGGTGATGTCAGTACAAAGTTGCTGCTGACCTTACTCACCAAAGTCAGTCTGAGAATGAGACCACACAGAGACAAGGAGAGCTGAGAAATGGAGAGTCACAAACTCAACACTGCAGAACCCCTGGATCCAGCTGCATCTGATTCAAATCCATCCATGGACTTACCAAGAATAGGAACCAATACATTCCCTTTTATGCTTAAGGGAGCTTGAGTTAGGTGTCTGATCCTTGCAACTAAAAGAGTGTCGCCAATACGAATTACTTTTTAATGAAAAATCGTCTGTGAAAATAAAATGGACTTGCTAAGGAAAATTTGAAAAGGACTGCATAAATGTTACACTGCAGGAATGAATACAAGATTATCTTTAAAATAAAAAACCAGTGAGTCTTGCACTTAGTTATTTGAACAGGCTGAGCCTTAATGATAAAGCACCAAATAATAATCTAAGAAGGCATTATAGTCCCCAGGTCATTCATGTCTAAGATAAAAGCCTCTGAGCTACTGTCAAAATGAGATTAATTCCAAATCTCAAGAGATAGCCAAAGATTGTACTTGCAAAGACACCCAATTAGGGCAGCAAGCGCCCTTACTGAGTAGAAAAGACCCAGAAGATCTTGCACTGCCTGTGCCTCCATTTTCTCACACGTCAACTTTATTTTTTTCTCCAGTCAAGCTTTGTGTTTGGGGGGATTTTTTTTTTATGCAGGTAACATTGGTTTATAACACGTAAATTTCAGGTGTACATCATTATATTTCAATTTCTGTGCAGACTACACCATGTTCACTATCCAAAGGCTAATTACCATCCATCACCATACACAGGTGCCCCGTCTCCCCTTTCACCCTCCTCCCTCCGCCATTCCCCTCTGGTAACCACTGATCTAATCTCTGTTATCTATGTGTTTGTTTATTGTTGTTGTTGTTATGTTTATCTTCTATTTATGAGTGAGATCATAAGGTATTTGACTTTCTCACTCTAACTTATTTTACTTAGCACATACCCTCAAGTTCCACTCATGTTGTTGCAAATGGCAAGATTACATCTTTTTTATGGCTGAGTAGTATTCCATTGTGTATATATACCACATCTTCTTTATCCATTCATTCATTGATGAACACTTAGGTTGTTTCCAAGTCTTGGCTATTGTGAATAATGCTGCAATGAACATAGGGGTGCATATATCTTCACACATTTGTGTTTTCATGTCTTTGGATAAATACTCAGCAGAGAAATAGCTGGATCTTATGGTAGCTCTATTCTTAATGTTTTGCAGAATCTCTGTACTGTTTTCCATAGTGGCTGCACAAATCTGCACTCCCACCAACAGTGTATGAGAGTTCCCTTTCCTGCACATCCTCTCCAACACACGTTATTTCTTGTCTTGTTAATTATAGCCATTCTGACAGGCGTGAGGTGATATCTCATTGTAGTTTTGATTTGCATTTCCCTAATAATTAGTGATGTTGAATACCTTTTCATGTGCCTGTTGGGCATCTGTATATCTTCTCTGGAAGAACATCTGTTCACATCTCTTTCCCATTTTTAATTGGGTTGTTTGTTTTCTTGCTGTTGATATAAATGAGTTCTTTATATATTTTGGATATTAACCCCTTATCAGACATACGGTTTGCAAATATCCTCTCCAAATTGTTAGGTCGTCTTTTCATTTTGTTGATGGTTTCCTTTGTTGTGCAGAAGCTTTTTACTTTGAGGTAGTCCCATTTGTTTTTCTTTTGTTTCCCTTGCCTGGTGAGACATGGTGTTGGAAAATATGCTGCTAAGACTGATATGTCAAAGAGCATACCTTCTATGTTTTCTTCCAGATGTTTTATGATTTCAGGTCTTACATTCAAGTCTTTAATCCACCCTGAGTTAATTTTTTGTATCATGTAAGATAATAGTCTACTTCCATTCTTTTGCATGCGGCTTCCCAGTTTTCCCTGAACCAGTTATTGAAGAGTCTTTCCTTTCTCCATCGTATGCTCTTGGCTCCCTTTTCGAATATTAGCTGTCCATAGATGTGTGGGTTTATTTCTGGGCTCTTGATTCTGTTCCATTGATCTGTGTGTCTGTTTTTGTGCCAATGCCATGCTGTTTTGATTACTATAGCTTTCTAGTATATTTTGAAATTAAGGAGTATGCAACCTTCAGCTTTGTTATTTTTCCTCAGAAATCCTTTGGCTATTTGGGGTCTTTTGTTGTTCCATATAAACTTTAAGATTCTTTGTTCTATTCCTGTGAAAAATGTTGTTGGGACTTTCATAGAGATTGTACTGACTCTGTAGATTGCTTTAGGAAGTATGGACATTTTCATTATGTTAGTTCTTCCAATCCAAGAGCATGGAATATCTTTTCATTTCTTTGTGTCTTCTTCTATTTCTTTCAACAATGTTTCACAGTTTTTGGTGTACAGGTCTATCACTTAAGTTAAATTTACATGCAGCCATTTTATTCTTTTTGTTGCAATTGTAAATGAGATTGTATTCTTAATTTCTCTTTCTGCTACTTCATTGTTAGTGTATAGAATGCAAGTGATTTTTGTATGTTGATTTTGTATCCTGCAACTTAACTGCATTCATTTATTATTTCTAATAGTTTTCTAGTGGATTCTTTAGAGTTTTCTATATATAAAATCATGTCATCTGGAAATCGTGACAGTTTTATTTCATCTGTCAACTTTAAAATGCTATGTTATACCGTGTCAAAAATGATATGGCTTGTTCTTTGACAAACAGGTGCAATAAAGACAATGCAATTTAAAATAACATAATCCATAGCATTATAAAAAGGCAACAAAAGAACATCTAATAGAGGAGTTTGGAAAAGCTACAGCTTCCAAATGAAAGATGCACAGGGTTCCATAAAGAAAATGTGTGATTCATTCTTAAAGAAGGGAAGTGAATAGTGTTGTAGAAAATTAGAGAACCGCCCGGGACAAATTCAACAAAGATCAGCTTTCTGCATTTGGTGCTTTATGTGTGATCCTAGAATAGAGCCTCTAAATCAAGCCCCATTATGTAGATGGGTAATCGCCATGCCCTTTTTACAGTTGGCCTTCCGACTCCTATTCAGACACTAATCTCTGACAGTTTAGAGGGTGAGGATTTACATATTTTACCAATTCAAATCGAGTGTATCTCACCTTTGTATTGATGCTGTATCCAAAATATAAAGCATCTTTGGAAGGCAAATGCTGCTTCCTCTTTAAGATAAACAGAACACTATCCTCACTCAAACTAAAGGGAAGGCATTAAGGTTTTAATCCCTGGTTCATCCTTGCATTTTGAAGGCTGACAATAATGGTCAGTTTTAACTTGCAAATTACGGATTCAGTAATGCCGTCATCAAGCTTCAAAAATAGTGCAAATGTTCTACTTAAGAGAACCACAAGGAACAAGTGGGTGAATCAAATGAAGGGAAAACTTCAGGACCCCAAACAAATGTTAATTTGCACAAGTGTGCAAAAACCCGTAGAGCTTGGCATTCATAAACACACTGCATTTTATTACTTTGGGGGTTTGTAAGAAATAATGGGGGACCAGCCCTGTGGCCGAGTGGTTAAGTTCGCGAGCTCCGCTTCAGCGGCCCAGGGATTCACTGGTTAGGATCCTGGGTGCGGACATGGCACCACTCATCAGGCCATGCTCAGGCGGCGTCCCACATGCCACAACTAGAAGGACCCACAACTGAAAGTATACAACTATCTACCGGGAGGGATTTAGGGAGAAAAAAACAAAAAATAAATAAATAAATAATGGAACTCAGTTGTCATTTTCTTACATTTTATACCACTTATTTTAAAAAAAGTATATTCAGGCCCCAAATATGAGACAAGAAATAATTGTGACATCCTTTTGTGACCTTTCATAAGATCTTTTGCTTATCGTTTTTAATGTAAATTCTTAGATTTCTGCTTGTAAATATTTATTCTAGCATTTCCACACACAAAAAATAAAAGCAAGAAAAATATTTTTTGTTAAATAAACAGCAAATGATTCGTTATATGATTAAGAGTAATTATGAGTGAATAAAAGTCTACTTAATTAAATTCAGCTTTTAATTAAACATTTTTTAATGCAAAGTATCTTGTTTGGTTGGTTTTGTCTTTTTAAAAGCAGGACAGAGTTGGATAGCCTCCCCAAATTTAGCACATATATACAAAATTGCACTACTTGATTTCAAAAGCTAACTTTTTTTTTTAAAGATTTTATTTTCTCCCAAAGCACCCCTGTACATAGTTGTGTATTTTTTGTGGTGGGTCCTTCTAGTTGTGGCATGTGGGATGCCACCTCAGTGTGGCTTGATGAGCGGTGCCATGTCTGTGCGCAGGATCCGAACCAGTGAAACCCTGGGCCACTGAAGCAGAGCACTCGAACTTAACCACTCGGCCACAGGGCCAGCCCCTCAAAAGCTAACTTTTTAATGCAGTTTATGTTGATCTGGTATTTAGAGGAAAGAAAGACCTACACCAATTTGGCATTAACCTTCTTGCTGCAAATTATCCTAGTAACTGCCTTATTCAAAAAAGTTACAGCTTAACTTTAAAGGCCTATATCCAGACACTCATAAATTTAAAAGGCTATCTATATCTATTAAAGTGACAGCTATTATTAAACTAACTGAAAATACTTGTGTTCACACATCCATATTTATTCATGCAGTCTTAATTATGGAAGCATTTCTTTTGAGCATCACAGATCCTCTCAAGCTTGATTATGTGGGAGAGGCACAGAAATCACTCCATGCCCACAGAGTATGCGAAAAGCCCCCGAGGCTCGTGAAAGTTTCACTCAGGGGATTTTGTGTGTGTATATTCACTTGTGTATTTATTTTTGTTACTGATCCAAAATACACATGCACACACTGTATTCCTAGCTTAAGTAGTTTCTGTCATCTTCTGAACGATTTTTCTATAAGTTAATAGTTAAACAATTGATTGTTAAACACAGGTTGCAAGCTCTCAGCCTAAAGGCACATCTGGCCTATATATATGTTTTATTTGATTCACAGACCGCTTTATGATTAAAATTTGAAGTAGTATTCAAAAATTGAGATACATGTGATTAAAATTTGAATTTCTATTTCTCTTGAAAGATCAGAAGAGCTACAAAAGCAACTTGCATTCCCTCAGGGCAACAGTTAGCTCCAGCTGGTTGTTGCAACTGCCCTTATTTACTTAGGTATTTTCCTCTGCAATTCCTCTGCATAATCTCTCTCTCTCCCCCTGACAGCTTTCACTTCTATACAGCCATTCGTCACTTAATATCAGGGATATGTTCTGAGAAACGCATCATTAGGTGATTTCACCGTTCTTGTGCAAACATCATAGAGTGTACATACACAAACCTAGATAGTATAGTCTACTACACACCCAGGCTCTATGGTACTAATCTTATGGGACCACTCATATATGCGGTCTGTTGTTGACTGAAATGTTACGTAGTGCATGATTGAACTAAATACCAGCGACTATTTTTATACTCATTTTATGCCTTACCAACTTCACGCTCATACATGACTCGCTTGACCCTTACAGGCATTTGAATGTTCAACCCCTGATGTTAAAGTGACAAATGCTAGGAGTATAGAACAAAAACTTTACCCACTCATGAAAAAAATTCAAGTACAGCTGAATTAACTCATACCAATATTTAAATTTTAAATATTCAAGTAAGAGAGTGTGGGTGAGGGAATTATTGAGAGAAGCAATAATATAAATAGGCCAACATGTCTGTCTTGTCATTTCACACAATGACTATGGGCCAGGAATAGCATTTAAGAATCAAATCTTCTCTGAGTAAGTTATTCCCACTTACCCCTGGTGGTGTAACTTATTGTGCTGAATATAACCAAACTGCTAAAGATCAGTATTTCTGACTTCCACTTTCAATCAAGATGGAATAACAGGGAGCAAATTGACTCTGCCACTAGAAGCAACCAAACAAACTGGAAAAAAAATTATGAAACAACAGTTTGCGAGACACTGGATATCAGGCAATGAAGGACAGTGACTCCTGAAAGACGTGGAATAAATGAGGTAGTGGTACGCCTGCCCAGTGGACCACCTTGAGAGAGTTTGCAGGCTGTGGTGCAGGGAGGAAGAAAACAGACGGGGCCCAGCAGAGTCCGTGAGCTAAGGAGACAGATGAAAGCTTGGGGAGGCAAAAAAGGAGAAATTTGCTCAGAGAGAGAACTCTGGAAATATGCAGAATCCCGTTAAATACTCAGCTGAGTATTAATCAGCTTGAAAGGACACTAACCAATGCTGGGAAAGAACCATTGGAAAGGATTAGAGATTAGAGCACAGGTGCACATGTGGGGCCAGCAATGTTGCCTGTTCCCACCAATCAGACTGGAGAAACTCATGAGTCACAGGCTCTGGGTAGAGTTCTAAAGGAGGTCTAGTCTCAGTGTCGGGAAGAACTAGCATCAGACTAAGTACCACTCTGGTTCCACCTGCAAATCTTTAAAAGAAGATCTAAGAGCATCTAAGTGCTTCAAAGATACCTAACTGAATTCCACAAAGATAGCTGAAGGATATTTATAGGAATAGAAAAATATCCAGCAACCAAGAAGGTAAAATTCAAAATGTCTGACACCCAATCAAAAATCACTAGATGTGCAAAAAGGCAGGAAAATAGAATCCATAATGAAGAGACAAATCAGTTAATCAAAACAAACCAAGAACTGACACAGATGTTACAACGACCAGGCAAGGACATTAAAACTCTATTTCATATGTTCCAAAAGTAAGTAGAGACATTGAAGGTATAAAAAGATCCAAATCTACTTTGTAATGACAAAACCACAATATCAGAGATTAATAACAGATTTCATTATAGAAAAAAATTGGTGAACTTGAAAACATAACAGAAACTATTCAAAAGAAAAGAGAGCGAAAAAGAGGAAAAAAATGTATCAACAAGCTAAGAGATAACTTCAAATATCCTGATATATGTAAAATTGGAGTCCGAAATGGAGAAGTAGGGAGGAACAGAAAAAATGTCTGAGGAAACAATAGCCGGAAATTTTCCAAATTGGAGAAAATTATAAAGCCACATATACAAGAATCTCAACAAGCCCCAAGCACAAGAAATATGAAGGAAGTTACATCAAGGTGCATCATAATCAAATTCCAAAATCATAATCAAAGGAACAAAGATAAAGATGATAGCTTGATTTCTCAGTGAAAATAACACGAGAGAAGACAGTAGAATAACATCTTTAAAATACTAAAAGAAAATTTTAAAAGTGAACCTAGAATTCTGTACTCAGAATTCTGGGGATAGAATGAAGGTGAAATAAATACTTTTCCAGACATATGAAACTTGAAACAATTCATTACCAGTGAACCTTTCCCACAAAAAATGTTAAAGGAAGTCAATCAGGCAGAAAGAAAAGATGAAAATATGGATCTGCACAAGGGAGTGAAGAGCACAGAAAAGGGTAAATACATGGATTAATAAGTTTTTTCTTATTATTTAAAATTCACTGAAAGATAATTGACTAAAAAAATTATTAAAAATAATAACATGGTATGGGGTTTTAGCATATATAAAGATGTATGGCAACACTAATACAAAGATCAGAAAAGGTAACATGGAAGGATACTATGTAAAGTTCTAAAAGTATATGTAACATGGTTTAGTATCATTTGAAAATAGGCTGTGATAAGTTAAAGCTGTATACTATAAACCATAGAACAATGGTTTATAGTTACAAAATATAGTATAAAATACAACAAACCAAAGAGTTATATAAAACAACAAAGATGGGAAAATAGAATCAGACAAAAAGAAGGCAGAAATAGAGAGAAAAGTTAACCACAAAAAAGATGAGACAAACAGAAAACAAATAATTAAGATGACAGATTTAAAACTAAATATATCAACAATTATATAAACCGTAAATACCCAAATAAAAGGCAGATAGAGTGAGATTCAATAAAAAACAAAACAACTCTATGCTGCCAGTCCCTCTCCAAAACTGACAGATGGAGTTGACAGAAAATCAGCAAGGATATAGGTTTGAATAAAACCACCAACCAGTCTGACATGATTGATATTTATAGATTGCTCCACTCAAAAACAACAGAATTCAAGGGTACATAGAACATTTACCAAGAAAGATCAAATTCTGGGCCATAAAATAACTCAGCAAATTTAGGATCCAAGTTATACAAAGTAACAACAGAGAAACCTCCGCAAATTTTTCAAATATATGGAAACTAAATAGCACGCTTCTAAATAACTCATAGATGAAATAATAAATCAAAAGGTAAAATGGAAATTATTTTGAACTGAATGCAATTGAAACATATCAAAAATTCTGAGATGCCACTAAAACAGTACTTAAGGGAAATCTTATAGCACAGAATGCCAATATTAGAAATATAGTAGAAAGTTCTCCATTCAATAAACTCAGCTTCAACCTTGAAAAAAAAAAAGGAGGAATAAATGAAACCCAGAGTAGAAGAAACCAAATAATAAAGATCAGAGGAGAAATCAATGAACACAGAAAATCAATACAACCAATACACTGGCCTATCTTCAAGTTCACTTATTCTTCCTTCGGCTGTGTTGAGCCTACCGAAGAGCTCATTAAAGGCCATCTTCATCTGTTACTCTGTTGTTTTTGTCCTTGTTCCCTAGCAGTTTCTCTTGATTCTTTTCTATAGTTTCTACTTCTTTGCTGAAATTCCCCATATGTTCATGCATGCTCTGCACTTTTTCCAGTAGAGGTTTTACTATATTAATCGTGGTTGCTTAAATTTCCATACTGGAGTCATCTGTGACTCTGGTTCTGTTAATAGCTTTGTCTCCTCACACTGGATTGTTTTTCTCTCGATTTTTGTGTGTCTCATATTTGTTTACTGAATTCTGGACATCATGTGCAGTAAAACCTCAGGTATATAGCATTTATATCTGAAATGGACCACATCCCTTCTTCTGCTCAGGCATGAGCATGGTGTGTCAAGTAAATCAAGTTTGGAATGGATCTGGGTTTGAGTTTTACTGCCGTGCCGCAGACTTCAATTCCTCCAGCATTACTTCATCTTTAGGGTGGGGTCTGGTTTGCTGGAAGGTCTATCTCAATATTCCTGCTCCACCCCAAGCTTTCAGACAGGCTCTGTACCCCTGGGACTCAGAGAGGCTCTCTCTCCTTACTCTTTCCCTGTCCCCAAAGGTTGACTGCAACTCAGTAATACTAAGTGCTTTCCAGGGCAGGTCTTGTGTCCTTTAGTCTTGAAGTCAGGCTTTCTCAGCGATCTTGACTTCGCTATAAGAGACCTCTACCGGTCTGAACCCAGGGTGGTTTCCTACCTTTCCCTCGGATGTAGAGGATTTTTTTTTCTTTTCCACTCCACAAGTTACAATGGGTCTTCACCTGGGCCCTGAGAGCAACAGGATTTGACGCTCTACCTCAGGTCTCAGGTGTGAAGTCTTACATTCCTTAGGGGAGAAGGGTCCAGGTGGGACTCCATGCGTGGTAACTACCCTCCTCCTCCAGGCCTATACCATCAAAGGAGGCTTGCTCTGGTCTCTAGCCTGGCTCCCAATCTTTCTCCTAAGCCTCAGTCGCAGGCTGCTTAGAAGAGCCTTTGAGTTGGTGAGAATTCCCTTTGGGTAGATGGCCACCATGGGTTCTATATTCTCATGCTAGTCCACCAGTGACCTTTAGAAATTTGTTAATAATTTTAGCTGAATTTTTCTTACCCTCTTGTATTAGAGGGTATGGAGACTCACATGTGGTCTCTTTTTGGAGGCCTTGTTCTCAATATATTTCAGGCTAGTTGGATATACTATGACCTTAGCTCTTCGATGAGTTCAAGCAAAGTTATGATTTTGTAAATTATCTAGCTTTTTCTTGTTGATGGGATGAAAGTGATGCTCTTTCCAGTTGTCTATGTCCTAGGCAAAAGGAAGAAGTCAAATTCATATTTTTAGTCAGTTACGAACCAAGTGCACCGAAGAATGCTTCATGTTTGGAAAATACACAAAAAATGTTATGAAGTGCATATTAGCATTATCTGTCATTTCCAAAGGTCCTTTCCTCCAAACCCTCTTTCTTTCCAGCTCAGATACTTAGGTCTTCATGGATGCTGACTACTATCTGGTTACAGTTAGTTCCTATTTTCCTTCTCAGACACCTCCTTTTACAAATATATTGGCCTATCTTCCTTCATGACTAAATGTAGAAACATAAACCCTGAAACACTCTATAGGAAAAACTACCCAGAAATACGGAATATTAAGAATAGAAGCAACCTTCCAGATGACCTGGACCAACTACCTCATCTCACAGATGATGAAACTGAAGCCCAGAGAAGTGAAGCAAGTGTCCAAAATCACCCCAAGCTACAGGCTTCAAAGACACCCAGGCCCAGAAGCCCAGCCATCCGATGACTGGTTCACTTCTCCACCCAGCACGCCATTCCAGATGACTTCCACACCCCTGTCTAGAACTGATAAGGTAGCTATTATATCATCTTTTAGAACTGCATAATGGACTTAATTTTGTAACAAATAGTATAAGGCATGTAATGAAATGGAAGGCTTTAGAATCAGAAAAACCTAGGTTCAGTCATGAGTCTAAATAAATGACTCATCATAAAACAGGACCAATAATTGACATAAATGTGTGTATGTGTGTGTGTGTGTGTGTGTGAGAGAGAGAGAGAGAGAGAGATCCACATCTCTCATCAAGTGCCAGGCACTTTACAGAATTCTCTCATTTACCTTCCAATAATATTCTACAAAAAGCAAGGTAGATTCACTCTAAGGCGTTCTGTTATCAGATCCCAGCTTCTCTAACATCCAGCAACATTCTCCCCATAACGTACATTATATACACAGAAGAGAGAGTGGCATATGTACACACACACACACACACACACACACACATTATCTTTATTCTTTTCCCTCCCTATTTTCTACCATTTAAATTCAGACAACCATTTAAAAATGTCTGGAAGCATATACATAAAATTGTTAATAATACCCGTTTCCAGGTTGTTGAATTACATGTTTTTCTTTCCTTTGTTCTCTTTCTTCTTGCTAATTTGTATGTTCTACCATTTAAGAAGCCAACTTGTATTCATTTTATGTAAAGTTTAATGTAAGTTATTTGTAATTAAATAGCACATGAGGTGCAGATCAAGCAGAAGCCTATTCATGTCATTCTTTGATGCACACACGCACACGTGTGAAACACAAGGCAGCCTTTAAAAACCTGAGCACAGCAAGTACACAGCAAGAAACACTGAGCGCTTATCTTTCTCCAAAGCAATAAATGAGGGCACAGAGCAGAGAACAGAAGCAAAACAGAGTAAATACACTTTTCAAAGAATGAAAAGCAATCAGACAAAACAATGAAAGATTTGGAAACCAAACTAAATGTTATGAGTTTAAGATTCCAAAGACTGTTTCTCATTTTCCCCCCCAGGAACTTCATTCAGTCCCTGAGGGTAGCCCCAGTTTGGAATGCTGGACTCCATGGGGCCAGTGAATGGTTTGTTCATCAGGAC
The DNA here is from genome assembly GCF_021613505.1 of Equus quagga. Lineage (NCBI taxonomy): Eukaryota > Metazoa > Chordata > Mammalia > Perissodactyla > Equidae > Equus > Equus quagga. The sequence goes on along the minus strand of NC_060283.1, from coordinate 42,260,105 downwards.
TTAGCCGATACATTATAAACACACATATATTTACGTCTTCACACATTTGGTTTTATTTTCACTTCACTTTTGCTTAGACAAAATTCTTCTGCAGGACTATGTTTTGGTTGGTGCAGGATTGAACATTAACTTGGCAGGTTGGAAGAAAACTAAAAAGAATTTTGTCCCCGAGCTTCAAGTGGTCAGGAAGGTGACATGCCAGAGCTTTGGCAAGCCAGAGTTCTCTTTGATCAGGGCTCAGAGGAGAGCACTAGGCTACAAAGTCACCCAGACAGGACAGAGAATTCATTTGCTACACATGACACCTTTAGGAGAGTTTTTAAAAAAAAGAATAAAAAGTCATCCACCTAAGGGAGACAGCAATGCTATTTTGTTGATGTTCTTCTCAGTTATGATCACACCTATAAAGGGTTTTCTGAAACTCACCTCCCACCTCGGGTGGAACTAACCTCTCGACACTGGCTTCATGCCTGAACCATACCTGGTACAATAATCAGTATTTCATACCACCCATAACACCTAAATGTACTGTTTACATGTTGTCTCTTCTTTGTATCTCTAGTCCCTAGCAAGGCACCTGACACAGAGTAGCCACTAAATGAATGTTGAATGAATAAACGAATGAGTGAGTGAAGAAAAACATTATTGGACTTAAAAAACAATGCCTTCAAACTAAGCACACCCCTGAGTTGCACTCTTCTCAACTTATCTTACTCCCTTGCACTCCTTGCCTATGTACCACTACCTGCTGCCATCAACTAGACTGCTCCATTCTGGAAATCACCTTGGCAATGAGCTCTGGTCCAAGTCCACAATCAGACAAATATCCAACCTCACCAGGTTGCTGACAACTCTCAGCCATGAGGACTATGACTAATGGTCACACTTGGGTTCACTGAAATCGCACGAATTTCCCTAGAAGGAAAGGGCTCCGTGCCTGCGGCCCCATGGGAAGTAACATGTAGGAGATGTGGGCCATCTCGCAGGTCAGTCTCACCAAACTACAACAGCAGAAAAGGCTCATTCCCACTTAACCGTAGCATAGACAGCAAACCACTGCAATGAGGAAAATGACTCCCTTTTGAGTAACAGCCAGAAGGTCCAAAGATCTGAAGAAGAGCTGCCCGGCCCTCTTCAATTGGTTTAGGAAGGGAACATCCTTCCAGCCCAAGGGGACCCACAGGTAATGTGAAATATTCATCAATGCAGCATACACAGGAAAACAAGCAAAAAGTAGGAAGAAGAGAGAGAGGGAGGGGACAACCATTAGGGAAAGCCTTTGCCAAAAAAAAAAAAAAAAAAGAAAAGTGTATTCCTTTCCTTTCCTAGGGCTGCTGTAACAAAGTACCAAAAACTGGGTGGGTTGCAAGAACACAAATTTATTGTCTACCAGTTCTGGAAGCTAGAAGTCTGAAATCAAGGTGTCAGCAGGGCCATGCTCTCTTTGACGGCTCTAGGGGAGAAGCCTTCCTTGCCTCTTCTAGCTTCTGGTGCCTGCCAGCAATCCTGGGCATCCACGGCTTGTAGATGCATCACTCCAGGCACATGGCTGTCTTTTCTCTGTGTCTTCACATCTCTTCTCTCTGTCTGTCTGTCTCTGGTCCAAATTCCCCATTTTTGTACCCATATTAGATTAGGTCCCACCCTAATGACCTCATTTTAATTTGATTGCCTCTGCAAAGACCCCATTTCCCAACCAGGTGACATTCTGAGGCAGTGGGGGTTAGGACTTCAACATATCTTTTTGGGGGGTGATGTGGACGGGCGGGGGGTTGGGCAGGCACAATTCAGTCTGTCATGAAGAGGAAAGTTACCATGTGGACTCTCCATGGTCGCAAGATGATCCTAGCCCAGAGATTTCACTGGCCACCGCCAGTAATATTGTTTTCACTGCGCCTGAACCCAAGATAATGTTAAATGCCTCAGGACTAGACATCAAAGTGAGAGGGCAGGACATGGCCTGGGCTTGTCTGAGTTCAGTGGACCTGAATTTGACTTTAGGCTGCACAGTCATAAAAATGCCAATGGTTCAATAAGCAGCCTGGGCCATCACAGGAACAAATCCACCTTGTGGTTAGTCTGTTTCGAAGAGTTCTTGAAGGCCAACAGCACCTGACACTTGTCAGCTTTCATTACCACCTTGAGTCTTACCTGCTCTGACCTCCCTTGAACTGGAACACAATAAAGAACACACCTCTTAAATCCTAGTACTGGTTTATCCAGCCATTTACTCATTAATCTTCTTATTTACTGAGTCAGAGACTCTGCTGGGTAAACAGTGTTGACTAAGACAGGCATGTATCCTGTCTTCATGGAGCTGAACTTCAACCAAGGAGACTGACATTGAGAAAGTTAAGAGTTCCCCCATTTCAAACAAAGACCATTCATTCCTTTCACTTGACAATTTTAGTCATAAGTGCTGAGGAAGTCTAGAGCTGATGCTATTGGTGCCCCGCCCTTAGCCATCAGGCCTTCCCACTTCTGGGCGCCCCGGTGACTTCCACCATCACTACTTGCTTCTCTCTGCCTGGGGCTTTTCCTAAAGCCACAGAAGCAAACTGCAGTGGAGTTAACACTCCTGGAAGCTCTCAATCAATGAATGATGGAGAGTTAGAGTATAAATACCCCAGCTCTCCAGCCCTACAAGTGGTTTAACTCTGAGCTGTTGGGGGTTTTTTTCTGTTTTGTTTTCTTTTTCTTTCTTTAATTTCAGAGAATTTCCCTGCAGGACTAAGTTCCATTCACATGTGGTAGCCAGCTTGCTGGCAACCCCTTCATTGGCTTTCTCTCCTTCCCACTCCCACTTCTCTGCTTCCCATCAGTGTTTTCTGCAAAAGGCTACTTGCACTTAAATCCTTATCTCAGGGTCTGTTTGTGGAAGAATTCAAACTAAGACAAAATCTAATTTCCCCTTAGTCCAGTGTAACTCAGTTCACTAAATACCAGTTACAGGCATTCTATGGGTACATGGTACTATGTATGTGAGAAGCTCACAGTCAGATAAGGCAGAAGGAGGCACTGTACAACCAGCTTAAACACGTTGCAGATACACAAATGAAATGTTTGTAAGTGTATCAGAAGGGAACAATTAAGTTTGCTGGGATAGGCTTTATGGAAGAAAGGGTAACAGATGTGGGCTGACGCACAGCAGTGTTTCCCAAAGATTTTTAGATTACTGCCCCCTCTAAGGAGCCTTTTGCTTCCCTAATTGCCTCTGCCGCCCCAATGAAATTTTAATACCACAGATATACTGTGCATCTGTTTACACCCTGTGGTAGAGATATTTCCATTGTAATATCTAAGATTTTTTTTGCCCCCCCTCCAAAAACCAATTTTTGCCCCCAATGAAAATGCATGGAAAAAAAAAGGAAGAGAAGACAATACAGGTAAAGAAATATCTTGAGAAATGTTAAAAGATATGAAAGTGAACACGTTATAGAGGCAAAGGCAAGCAGTCCAATATGGCCTGTGGTAGACTAAAGATGACTGCAAATTCTTTGACACCCCTCAGCTCAAGAGGAAAGCTCTGTGTCCCTTCCAGTTCAACCTTTAAGAGACTGGCAGGCGCCAGCCAGGTGGCACAGCTGTTAAGTTCACACTTTCTGCTTCAGTGGCCCAGGATTCGCCAGTTAGGATCCTGGGTGTGGACATGGCACCGCTTGGCAAGCCATGCCATGGCACGTGTCCCACATATAAAGTAGAGGAAGATGGGCACGGATGTTAGCTCAGGGCCAGTCTTCCTCAGCAAAAAGAGGAGGATTGGCAGCAGATGTTAGCTCAGGGCTAATCTTCCTCAAAAAGAAAAAGAGACTGGCAGCTTCCAGTTGCTGTCTCTTGCAACAATAAGTCTTGGAACCCAGCCGCCACTCTGTGAGGAAGCTCAAACAGCCCCAAGGAGAGGTACATGTGGCAAGAAAACAGGACAACCCAGCTCAGCTCCTAGCTGACAACCAGTACCAACTTGCCAGCCATACGAATAAGCCATCTTGGAGTGGATCCTTCAGCCTCACTTGAGCTGCCTCAGCTGACGTCACAGAGCCCTGTCCAAATTGCAGATTTATGAGCAAAATAAATTATTGTTTTTGATTGACACGGTTAATTTTGGAGGTGATTTGTTATACAGCAATAAATAACTGGAACCCAATGCTTGTAGACACTACTCAAAGCTACCAAATCGCAAAGCAAAGTCACTAAAAATTCATACACCACAGTCTTAACCAGGCTTTATTCACTGCTTTTGACTGTGTTGCTTAACAAGAAACTCAAGCAAACATTGGGTAAACAAGTTGTTCTTAAGTGACTCATTCGTTAATAGGGTCACAGGTCATGCTTTGCTCGTCAAATACAATTATGGTTTTTTTATTTTAAGTAAGGCTGTTCTTGTTTATGAGGCAATTAGCTTGTCAATAAAAACTATCACAAGTCTCTGTGAAGAACAACGCAACTGTATTTCCAAGAAGCAGGAAAACACTTAAATACTTTCAAATAATAAAGAAAATAAACAGCCAGTCCTAAAAGAGTAGTTCGGGACAGGACAGAATCAAGTGGAAAATTGTCTTCAAACATATGTGGTGGGCAAACTGTCCCCACCCTCAGCCTGGAAGACAACAGGATGAGGATGAAGGAAAGGAATAAATAAGTGATTTTAACACACTCCCACACCCATCTATGCTAATCTCTCTCTGAGGACCGCTGGTCTTAAATTATCTTTTCACCTAAAACAAATAAGACCATTTCTTACCATTGCTTCCACACCACGTGCAATCAAATATTGACCTGAACACGGGTCACTCAATATTATGATTCAGAGTTACTAGAAAAGATACTTTTACAGTGCTAACATGAATAATCACGGTACAACTACGTGATACAAATGACACACATTTCACTCATTTCCTCTCTCAGGCCACAGACTCAAATGGACTTTTCCGTATTTGCAGCCCCAAAGGTAATTTGGGGAAAGTCGGCTGCAATTTCTCCCATAAATTCTCCTACTGATGCCAACTGGACTTTGTTGGGGAGAGGGGAATTCTGGGATTGCTTAAGATGGATTTCACTAGCCCCATGCCGGCTGCCTTCCATCATCTGCCTCAAGCTCAACATGGGCTCCCTATACTTATTCCAGAAATAATACTTATCAGAGCTACAAATTCAAAACAGGTGCCTATTTAGCATGTAAATTTAGAACAACTTTATATTTCCTTTGCTGCATTCAACATGCCCATAAAATCTGGATTTTTGCAGTTCAGTCCAAAGTTCCTACAATCATTTTTTTTTTTAAAGACAATTAGTAAAGTAAATTACAAACAAGAAGGATAAAGAAATTTGACTCTCCACCAGTGAATGGGCTTGGTAAACAACCTTAGGTCCGCATCCAAGCGTACGTTAATTGGGCCCACTTGGCTCAGAGCTCCCCTGTCTTGCCTCAGTTCATAGCCTCACACCCAGCAGACTCTGCCCTGGGGGCATACGATTTTTAGTTCCTGGATTCAGCACACATTCCTAATACAGCTTGTGCTATACATTGCTTCTATTAGATAACTAGGCCCCCAAATTCAAAAGCCTGTAGTCCGGCAAGTTTAGAAAACTCCAGTTGACAATGAAAACTCTGAAGATACTTACTAATACAAGATCTTTTCCTATAAAATGAAGTCTGGAAATTAGCCATGCTTGGCTTCAACAGTTTTTGATGGATGTTTACGTCTACTATGTCATCTGTTGCCATTAATGTTTTATTCAACCCTACTATGAAAAAGAGAAAGGAACTGTATAAGCCCTAAGCACCTAAATATTTCATTTATATGACCGACATTTTCATGCGCTTTCTTCCTAACCATGCAACTAACAAGAAGCAGCAAAATAACCTATTGCGGGCCGGGAAGAATCCACTAGTAGGTCCAGAGTGCATTTAAGAAGATCCACTTCCGCCACGACAGTGAGGGTTACCTGAATTTGAATCCTGGTTCCACCTCTTACGAGATGCACGAACTTGGGCATTCACTTGACCTCGTAAGCCACAGTTTGCTCCTCTGTAGATGGGGACAGTTATAGTCCCTACACTTCACAGGGCAGCATAAGAATGAACTGGGTAAAACAGGCAGAGCAGCTGGCACAGAAGAGCAACTGTAATGTCAATCATCACTACATAATTAATGACACTCACTATTAGGATTGTTCTTTTCTTCTGTTCTTCCTTTGGTTTTTGTTTTGTTTTGCTTTTGTTTTTTGCTTTTCTCATTCTCTCAATTCTTCAACACGTTACCTTTCTCCCCTTCCTTATTGCACGGACTGCAACATTTCTTCTTTTCATCTCTCTGAAACACCAAGTGACCTATCCCACTACTGACCTATTTATTGACGGGTGAATTCTGCAGATTGCTGTTTCTAACTCCCGGTAAGAAAAGACTGAACATGAAAAGAAGCTGATCAGATAGGCTAGGGGGAATGACTACCCAATTAAACTCCTGACATCTTACAGCATCATCATCAGCCTCAGCATCATCGCCATTATCTTGTCTCACACTTACTGAGCTGTCCCATAGGTGTTGTTTTAGGTGTAATGACTCAGGAAATGCTGACAACAATCATCTGAAGGGGAAATTATAATTAAGCCCACTTTGCAGAGCTCAAAACTGAGGAATAAAGAGGTTAAATAACATAGCCACATGCAGCCCAAAATCAAAATGCCCAAAACTGGGCTACTTGTCTTCTCCAGGGCCCCTCCCCAGGAACCTTCTCCTCTCTCCAGGGTGCCCATCTCAGCCCCAGCATCAATGTAAAGGTCAAAGTCAGAGACTAGGGCTGCATTTTTACTTTTCCCTCTTTCTTAAACTGCTTATCCACTCAATCAAAATATCCAACCAATCCTTTTTTTTTGAAATTCCTCCACTACTATGCTTTTATTTTATCAGAAGCTAAGGGAAGAAGACAGAACCTCTCCTACTTGAGGGGATCACAAATTTACATACTGATTTCTCCCTCTGGGTTCTCTATCCTAAGGAGAGTGATCACAACGGAATCAAAACATCACAGTGGGAAGGCTGGTCCTGTAGCGGCTCACGAGGGCCGTCTCTGTGTCATGCCCCTTCTAGCAAACATTAGTCCTTGTCCAGCCCAAACTAGCGAGCTGATAATCTCAAAAGGCATCTTGCTTAAACAGTGGTATGGAAAGGTTTTACCATATTTGCTTCAATTAGGTTTTGTGAAGAAAAAAACACAGATATTAATTCTTTTGTTGGTGATTATTCTATTTCCTCATTTTAATTTTTATTGTATTGTATACCCATCCTTCTCAGTTACTCAAATCCTCCTTAAAATCAGGCCCTAAGTTCCATGGTTCATTTTCTATAATTGGCCATGATAAAAACATTCTATTCATTTTGTGTATATGTTTATTGATTATATTCAATTAAATGTATTTTATTATTTATAAAGGCATTTTGAATTGCCCAAATTGAAATTAATTTTTACTATTTCCATTTCAAATATATAAAGCCAAACTATGTGGTTGAAACTATGCTTGCTCTAAAAATTCAGAGTGAAGGATCTCTTGTGGTCTGGAGGCACCAGAAAAAGATGTGAGAGGGAAGCAGGGCCATCCATGTGCATTGAGCACAAGTCAGGACAGAGCAGGACGGCAGGACACGTGCATTGACCACACAAATAGCTGAGCCAATTCAGGATGAGGCTCAATTTGACTTTACAGAGAGTAAGACCCCAACCCAAAGCTAGACTCCCTCTGTAAAGGTCAGATGCGAAAATTCTGTCCAAAGGAATGGCATGGAATCCCTTTAACCACTGGCCCATTCACACACTCACCTCTGGTTTGCACGTGTTTGGAAAGAAAGAGTGAAAAATCACTCCCCACTTGGTCCCATGACCTTCAGCAACTCTTGCCACCCCTGAGCTCAATTCGGCCTCTCCTCAGCCTCAGACATCCCCAAATATTCCACCCTATTCACCCAGGGATGGTTTGCAAGTCCAGGGTTTCCCCCACAAGCCAAGGCAAAAGGGAGGGCATTGGTCAAGAACGGTTGGTTCTCGAACACAGAGCCCACAGACTGGGGACCCTCATGGCTCCTATCAGCCCACACTGGGTCTTCAGAGCTAAGTCACTTATATCTCTTCTAAGACATGAGCAGAAGTCTGGGCTCCTTGGGCTGCCAATCTTATGCCTCATTAGAAAAATGTTCCCCAGCCAAAGCTATAAAGCCAAATGGAGTGATGAACAAGAAACACCAAAAACAGAAAGAAGTTGGGAAAGACAAATGCCTCAAAAGGAAGTTTTAAGTGAAAGATTCCCTTAAATTTTTACAAGATTTATACACAGATGACAGCATCCCTTTTAAAAACCCCAACCACTCTCATTACTAATCTATTGGAAATTGTATTTTCCCTTTAATGCAACATTATTATAAAACTCAATCATGCAAGGGTCCCAGCTTTTTTGTTCTTTGACTCTCCTAAAAGCAAAGGTCACTAGATACAAAGTAAATGCCAGATTTTATCTGGCTGTATGAGAATACAGTCTGCTGAGCTGATTTAAGCAAAGACAGCTGCGTGTAAGTCATTTGTTTGTCTTGGACTTAGCCCTGAACAGAGCAGCATAAAGCCACAAAAGAGGCTGGACCCTTCTTGACCACAGGGACCTTTGCTCAGAATCAGCCCAGTCTGCCTGGGTTCACCTTGTCCCTACTCTCTTCACAGGACATGCCCGTAACCCAAGACCAGTCCAAATCTGAAACCAAACACAAGAGCCAGGTCCAAAGGACTGGCTAAATCTCCTGTAGTTCTAATAAACGCCAAGAGTTACATCCACATGCACTTTGTACACATGTTCCAAATCTGAAGCCGCCTTCGTCTTTTAAATCTCTGCCGTATCGCTTTTACGGGAAGTTCAAATGACCTAATTTTTTCTAGCGTACCGTAAAATCGTGATTGACATTCATAATGATACACCTTAGGCAATGCCTAGAACAGAGATGCTTGTGACTCATCCAATATTATGTTCAATATAATTTCGACTGCTGTAAATATTGTAGTTTGTTGGAAATGAGCAATCCATCGAAAGTGCATAATCTGTGTGCCTATAAAAGGCATCAGATAAATAATTATTGCTTAATAACTATGTGCTAACATTATGTTTGCAGTGTGACAGAATGAAGCTTTAAGGAAAAAGAGTCTCAAAAATGTCAATGTAATTAAGAAAAAGACTTTAAACCTCTAGCACATGGGTTCTCAAAGTGTGGATCGCAGGTTCACAGCATGAGCATCACCTGGGAACTCATTGGCATTGCAGGGTCTCAGGCCCCACCTCGGACCTGCTGAATCAGAAATTCCGGGGATGGGGCCTGGTCATCTTCCTTCTAGCAACCTCTCCAGGTGATTCGGATATGTGCCAATGTTTGAGAATGACAAGACTAAAGGGAAGACTCATAAAGAGGCATCCTCTGATCAGGGCCTTGAAGGTTAGGCGAGATAACAGGATGTTAATAGACCAAGACCAAGGACAGGAAGAGGTCAAACCTGGTAGCAGGAAGCAAACCTTGTATTTGAGGACCAACAAGTTGTCTAGTTTAGCTGAAATATATGGTACAAAAAGGTGAACAGCAGAAGATGATGCTGGAAAAAACAGATATGGGTCAGGTCAGGAAAGACTATATATTCTGCAGACCATGAGAAATCAATGAGTATGACAAGAGCAAATCTACCCATCAGTAAATATCTTTGGAAATCAGATTTGCTACCACATTATAAATAGCAAAAGATGACAGTGAAGCCAGAAAGTTACACTGATGCCATACCCCCAAATATTCCTCTGAGGAAGGCATCTCCACTGATAATCAAAGGATTCCAATGCATAATTACAATATTCCTAGCATCTTAATTTTGCATTTAGCGGTCATGAACCATTGAACTGCAAGGGAAGAGCTCAGCAATGGCATTCTGCTTTCTTTCTTTTTGTAGACATGACCAGCAATGTCTCTTACCTAAATGAGGAAGACAATACAGCAAGCAGCGTGAGCAGATTACGTTTTTTCTTTCAAAGATTGGCAACTGTTGCCAATCTTCCTTTTTTTTTCAAGGATTGGCACCTGAGCTAACAACTGTTGCCAATCTTTTTTTTTTTTCCCTGCTTTATCTCCCCAAACCCCCCCGTACATAGTTGTCTATCTTAGTTGCAGGTCCTTCCAGTTGTGGGTTGTTGTGGGACGCCGCCTCAACATGGCCCGACGAGCGGTGCCATGTCCGAGCCCAGGATCCAAACCCTGGGCCGCTGCAGCGGAGCGCGCAAACTTAACCACTTAACCACAGAACCAGCCCCCAGATTACTTTTTTGTAATGAAAATTAGTAACCCTCTGAATTTGCCTAGGGCAAGGAGATTGACTGCCATAGTTAAAAGTAATCAAAGAGGCTCCCTAGAACAATAGTGGAGAGATTTTAGGAAATGCATTAAAAATCTTAGGGACTTGGAGGCCACTGGTCCACAGCTCCATTTTAAGCTCTGACCGTTATCTCTTATTTCTTCAGCTCAATCCTATGAATACCTTGGACTCCCACCATCTTCAACCAGACAAGGACCTCAACCCATTCATCTACCATCTGCGCCCTATGACCTACTCTCTCACATCTTCACAGCCTTCCTTACTCAGCTTGATATCCAAGATCAGTCATCATAACAACTCCTTTTCATATACCTTTAATGACCACTTCATCAAACTCTCTTGGAAAATCAACTCTAGTAAAACTAACTTTCTGCTCAAGTTATGGCTGCACACAGAGAGATGCACATGGCTGGGAAAACCCACATGACCAAGCTGGCTGGTCTCACTTGCAATTCCTGACCATAAACCCCAAACAGGCAGCTCTGACTGTCAGCATTCTCTCTGCACTTCATTAATCATTTACTCTCCCACTCTCTCATACGACCACTTTACAACTTCTCTCCTCTTCCCCATCCTCATCCTCAGTTGAGGGTCTTGCTTCCTGTTATGGGTTGGATTGGATCCCCCAAATAGATATGATTGAAGTCCTAACCCCTGGAATGTGTGCATGTGACCTCATTTGGAAATAGGGTCTTTGCATATGTAATCAAGTTAAGGCAAAATTACACTGGATTAGAGTGGGTCCCAATCCAACTGGTGTCCTTCTAAGAAAAAGGAAATTCAGACACAGACACATGGGAGTATGCCAGGTGACAACAGAGTTAGAGTTTGGGGTGATATGTCTACAAGCCAAGAAATGCCAAGGATTGCTGGCAACCACCAAAAGCCAGGGAAGGAAGAGGCATGGAAAAGATATTCTCTCAGAACCACCAGAAGGAACCAACTCTGCTGACAGGTGAATTTCAGATTTCTAGCCTCCAGAACTCTAAGAGAAATTTTTCATTGTTTTAAGCCACTATGGTGGTTAATATTATGTGTCAACTTGACTGGGCCATGGAGTGCCCAGATATTTGGTCAAACATTATTCCATGTATTTCTTTAAGGGTGTTTCTGGATGAGATTAACATTTAAATTGGTAGACTGAGTAGACTGTTCTTCCCGATGAGGGTGGACATCATCCAATCACTTCAAGGGCTGAAGGCAACAAAAAGGCTGACCCTCCCTTGAGTAAGAGGGAATTCCTCCTGGAGGACCAAGGTACTGAGCTAGGACATTGATCTTTTCCTGCCTTTGGGCTCAAAGTGAAATATCAGCTCTCCCGGGTCTCTAGATTGCTGACTGCAGGTCTTGGGACTTCTCAGCCTCCATAATTGCCTGAACCAATTTCTTACAATGAATCTTTCTATATCTATATACATCCTATTGCTTCTGTTTCCCTGGAGAATCCTGACGAATACAGTCACCTAGTTTGTGGTACCTGGTTACAGAAGCCCTAGGAAACTAATACACTTCCTATTTCTTCGAGGAAGTCGATGCACACAGAAGAGAATCTCTCCAAGCTCGCGGCCCTCAGAATCTGTCCTCTGAGACCCTGCCTCGCCTCATGTTTCTATAGATGTCCCGCCTATACATCTAGGCATTGCACCCTGATCCCATCCCTTCCTATCTGCTCAGAGGCATCATTCCAGCAACTCTCCTCCACTTACATCATTATGTTCCTCTCACTACAGGATCATTTCCATAAGCACAAAGCAAGCTATAATTTTCCCTGGCTAAAAAGAAAAAAAAAAAATCCTCTCATACCAATCGCTTCTTCTCCCACCAGCTATTTTCCCATTTCTCTCATCCGCTCTACAGAAAAACTCAGTTTCCTAAGTTCCATTTCCCCTCATTTCCAGTTCCACTCCTTCCAACTTCTCTTAAACCCACTCTAATCAGTTTTGGCCCCATCTCTCCACTGAAATGGCTCAAAAAATATTTGCTGAATGACAAACTGGTACTGTTCCATCCCTGGGAATCTTTTTACCCTTCACGTTCCTATTCCTATTAATTCCTATTGGCTTTTAAAACCATATTACCCCATCAATCGTGACACACACCACAAATTATACATCATCACAACCACACAAGCAGAGCGACTGAGATAAGTCATTCATTCTCTCTAGGTTTATTCATCTTTAAGACAGAGAAGTTAAGAGCTGACACTGAATCCTTCTTGCTTTAATGTTCTACGAATGGCTTCCGTTCACTCCCTGGTGGTCAGCTCTGGTCCACCAGCGCCTTGACCCATAGGAGAAACATGCGTATGACTGGAGACGTTGGGGTGCATTTACTTCTCCTCTGAGAAAGGAGAGGAGAGGGGAGAGCTGAGGAGGGATGAGGGAGAGAGAAGAGGAAGGCAAAGGAAGGAAGGAGCACCACTCCGAACACCATTCTGCTAAACAAATGTTGATTTTTATATCCTTTCCTACAACAAGAAACGATTATATGAAGTAATTGCTCTTTAAATCTCCTTGGTCTTTAGTAAGCATGTTTTTAAATATTTATGTAGAGTCTATTTTTCTTCTATATTAAATTTCTCTCAGTGATAATTACTGGGAACTGCTCCTTCAGTGCTCCTCAGAACCAAGAGAATACATCAAAGGCATACTGAAAAGTTTGGGCTTCTCTGCTTACCCCTAAATCATGAGAAGAACCTGCGAAAGTCTCCGCCTTATCTACTAACCCACATCTCCTTGACCTTTAGACAGAGCAGCTGGATGTAGTTATGCAGAAGCATCGCTCAGCCAACGGCAGGAGGTAGATGAAATCCACTCAAAGCTCTGCTCACCAAGCACACACCCACGGAGCCGCACCTACTCATACCAACCCTAGTTCACACCAATGGGACCTATGGACAGTCAATGAGGACACATCTTCATTTGATCACGCAAGTGAGAGATAAACCCTGAGCTGCTGCTCTGTGCCAGGCACTGTCCTCGGCATTAGGAACCCAAAGGGAAATAAGAAACCTCAGATGGTTATAGTTGACTGAGGAGGATACCACATGGGGCAGACAGTCAAGGGGAGGAAAGGCGGGGGGCACAAAGTTAACTAGGCTTAGCCTGACCAGTGATCCCAAAATATGGGAGAGATCCCTGGGGTACATGAGATGATTTTAGGTGTAGGCAGATACAGTATTACACAGTATTCAATCACCTGAAAAAGTTATGCCCACTTCAGTTCTCTTTCAAATAATATGAGGGGGAAAGTCTCAGTTTGGTGCCAGTGTATCTTGAACACCTTTCTTACACGCTGATCTTCCTTTTTAGCCCAGAGGGTCCCAGCTCCAACCTGAGTCTTCAGGAAGCAACACCTCATGAAATTCTCCCCACTTCATTTATTTTTATTGTTTCCATGTATTTATGGCCGTGATATTGGTTTCTCATATAAGGCAATTACACAAATATTTCTTTTTAAATAAACTTATCACCTAATAAGATTTGTCAATTGAATGACAATAGGGTGTAAATATTTCAGTTAGCCTCCAGTTATGTAAAAACTGTGGAGGATCATAGGGTATCAAAATGCTGTTGGCTATGTTATGCAAATGACCAGAGCCGGACCAGCACTGGGCTACACCTGCTGCAGGTGGAGCAGGTCCATGTCTTCTGCCCCGGTGGCAACCTCAGCATTTGACACATTGTCAGACACATACCAGGCATCGCTAAGTGCTATTAAAATGAACTAAGGGAAACAGAGATGCTCACTCATTGGCCAACTACAGGGGAGATGGGCACGTAGAGAGAGGAGATGAACATAGAGTTTCTGTCTGTAGACTGTGTGGAGGGGGAACGTGGGGGGCTCTGTCGCCTGTTGAGAGGCCGGAGCAAGAGAAAGTGAGAATCTGTTTTACGCAACTATCTACCAGTCACAATTGACTGTTGACGATACCTCATTGAGCGGACATTTTTCTTCCAAGCATTCCCGTTAATTTCCTAGGCATATCGGTTCTTCTTGTTTTGTTCTGCTTGGTTTGTTTCTTGTTCCGTCTCAGTCAAGGATTTATTGTGGATTGGGTTCTTCACAAGCCTCACACTTCCCAAGGTGGTCCACTGGGACATGTACTCTCATTGGGGGCCATACTACCCCCAAGGGGCAAAAACTGTTTTTTGTGGCTGAAAAAACATCTTAGTCTTTTTATGTATAAAGTATAGATGTAACTACAGTACACAAACCATTATATAGTATAATATATTAAAAATCATCGGAGAGAGGATTATTAGGGAAAAAATGCCCAAAAAGACTCTTTGGGGGGGGGCATAATGAAAAAAAGAAAAAGGTTGAGAAACCCTACTCTAGTTTCTCAGCCTCAGCACTACTGACATTTGGGCCACATAATTCTTTGTTGTGGGGGCTGTCCTGGAGTTGCTGGTTTCTTGGCAGCACCCCCGGCCTCTACCCACTAGACAATCATTGCATCTCCCAGTTGTCTCCAGAACTGCCAAATATCTCCTGGGAAGAGGGCAAAACTGCCTCCCTCCATTCCAGAACAACTGGCTGGAGGAAACCGTTCACAGGTATCAAATGAAGACAGCCAACAATTCACCATGGCCCAGTGCTCTGAGAAGAGGGACCTTCCAAGGATGTGAACATCCTCTCTCAAGAGAACGGAAGGAAATTCTTATATAACCAGGTTCCCCTTCCAGGGCTCATGTGGCATGGTGCAGAGCCCAGCTCCATGCACAAAGCAATTTCCACTAAATCACATGAAATGATACATCCATCAGTGCTTCAAAGAGATCTTCCCCATGAATAAATGTGAGTTCAACAGCTAATACATACCCTGCAACTAAGGCCTAAAAGGCTTAAGGGTATTTTTCAATCCACTCAGCAAATTCATTCATGAGCTTATATTTAGACACTCTTAATACTTCAACCGAAATTAATAGGTTCAGAGCACCAGGGAATGCTATGCAATATGTGAATCAGCACTCTTAAATTGGATTAAGATTTTTAAAAGAATTGGTAAGTCAAATGTAAGTAAAATAAATCTCCCCAACTAAAGAGCCGGCTTAGGAGAGATAGCAAGGCATATTGTGCATCAGAAAGAGGGCTTTAGAAGATGGATTCAAACTCCAGTTCCACCTTTTACCAGCCATATGGATCTGGAAAATCAAATCAATCTCAAAACTTTAAATGTTAAGTGTTTTAAAATTTAAACCTGAAATAGCATACGTGCTATGCGAATAGCATAAGGGCTAGCACCTAGCAGAATGCCTGACAAATTAGTTACCCAACGAATATTACAGTTTTCCTGATTTCCTTCCTTCCTACCTTCCTTTCTACCTTCCCTCCTTCTTTTCATCCTTCCTCCCTTCAGTGAGCATGAACACACACTCTTTAAAACTACAAGAACAAAGAGAAAGAAAAAATCATTACAAAAAAATAGGGGACATAAAAAAAATCAAAACAGAAAAACTACAAAAAATGTACAGGTAATTTATTTTTCACTAATCATGAAGACAAGGACATAGTTCTTTCTATATACAAGACAGTTCACCAACTGTCCTTGGAGTATCTTATTTACTCTCTCTGCCAAGAGCCGTTTCTATGGACTGTGTGTCAACTGCTCTAACTAACTGACAGGTTTCTATTTGTAAGGTGCACCCCACACTTTCTAGCGTGACTTCCTCACAACATGACTGAAGACCAGAAGAAGAATCTTTTGGGGCCTGCCCGGTGACCTAGTGGCTAAGTTCTCACATTCTGCTTTGGCAGCCTGGGGTTTGCAGGTTCGGATCCTGGGCACAGACCTACATACCACTCACCAAGCCATGCTGTGGCATCACCCACATACAAAATAGAGGAGGATTGCCACAGATGTTAGCTCAGCAATAATCTTCCTCACACAAAAAGAAGAGGATTGGTGACAGATGTTAGCTCAGGGCCAATCTTCCTCACCAAAAAGAAGAAGAAGAAGAAGAAGAAGAAGAAGAAGAAGCTTTTGATGTTTCTGGTTCTTTCTCTTGTCTCAATATATCAACAGTACCAGAAGAAACTGCACTGAAGACTCTTGCAGTCTCCTTATAGAAGTGATTTTGTACTGCTTTATAACTATGAAATGTGTTTTGGTACAATAAAAAGAAAATGATTCTTGAACTATCACAAATGGGAAACACTAATTCACAAGCAATAATTCAAGGAATCTTAGAATATAGAAGACTAGAGGTTAAAAATATTTTATAGTGCATATATGAGCAGTTTCCTGATTTCTCTAAGCCTGTCTCCCCATCTGTAAACTGGAATTGATAATAATAATACTGATAATTTACAGGGTTGGTGTGGGGATTAAATTAGATAATGCATTAAAACACTCAGGGCAGTGCCTTGCACAACTGCATGCAATAAGTGTTTGCTTTTATTACACAGAGTTACATTGAGATTTATTATTCTTATTGTTGTTGTTATTACTATTACTTAGGGTGATTCTCTTCTTTTATATCTGAAAAAATAAAGTTTATAGAGACCAGGTAATTTGCTCCCAGAGACACAGGTTAGCAGGAAAAAACTGGAACTTAGACCTACCTCTCCCCATCCCTAACTCCATGCTGCTTCTTCAATATGCTATATTCACCACATTCAAACCGTATTTAAGAGATCAGTGTATATATTCTATCCTGGTTGTCTCTTACTGCATAACAAATTACTCTAAAATTTACTGGCTTAAAACAACATCCCTTTTAAAATAAATCTCACAATTTGCTTGACCAGGAATTGGACCAGGGTTCAGCTGGGTGATGCTTTTGTTCTAGAAGATGGAGACCAGGATGGCGCAGTGATATTCAGCAGGTGGACAGGCTGGTCAAGATGGCTTCGTTCGCATGTCTGGTGCCGTAGCAGGGATGGCTAGGAGGCTGGCTTCAAGCGGGCATGTCGGCTAGAATTCTTGCACGTGGCTTCTCCAGAATGCATTCAGGGTAGTCAGCCTTCCTACCTGGTGGCCCAGAGCTCCCAGAGAGCTTGTTCCAAAAGGCCTGAGTAGAAGCTGCTGCTGTACAACTTCTGACCCAGCGTCAGAGTCTCAGAAAGTTACTTCTATCATGTCCTGTTGGTCAAGTCAACAAAGCCAACTCAGATTCAAGGGGAGAGGAATTAGATTCTATCTCCCCATGGGAGAAAATAGCAACACATTTGCAGCCATTGTTAGTCTACCACATAAACCCCATGGAAACACAAATGATAATATCGCTGTTCTGGTGAGTCAAATCTTTGGGGTATTACAGAAAAGCATTGTGTTTTGTTATTTGTCATGTTGTGTGCATGCGCGAAGAACTTAATTAGCATGGAATAAATAAATATTATGCACTTAATAAAATGATATTCTAACCTTACTGGAAAACGATCTTTCAGAGTAGGTTTTTCCAGAAATAAAAACAAGCTACAATTGATGTCAAGTACTGTTTGTTCCCAGCCAAATTAAACACTGGTTTCACAAAATGAAAGGGAAGCCATGTGTTATTTTCAAAATGGCTTCCCAAGAGGGAAGCGATATTGTGAAGAAGTATGAAGTCGCAGAATGGAAAGATTTTGTCAAAGAGGACTTATTACCTCCACGCATAACAAGGATAACCTCCAGGTCCTTCCACTGTGCTACGGTGCAGGAAACCTAATGAAAATTCTAAGAGGGAATTAAATTTAATTTGCTCTTCTGGGCTTGGAGCAGACCCACAACTCTTCCAAGGGAATATTAAACCTTCTGAGTTTTCAAAATATAATTTCAAAATAGCTAGTTAATCTCAAGGTCAGAAAAGAAAAAAAAAATGATATACGCAAATAACTAATTGGATTAAAGCAACAGAAGATCTAAGATTTCTTACTAGCTCAATTGTTATGAATTTAGGCATTTTTCCTAAAAAAAGGAGAACAAAGCAACACAGAGCCTTTGAAAAATATTCTGGAACAAGAGAAAGAGAATATCATTCTAAAAACTTAGATGAAGAGGCAGGTTTTCATACATTATTTACTATAAAACTTGGAAAAAATTTTAGAAAACCATTTGGCAAGTTCAACAGTATATAAGATGACGTCACCTATAAGAAACAGAGAATTTAAAAACCAAGGAGAATGTGAATTGAAATGGAATGACAACAGGATTACTTCAAACACAGTGATATCTCCCATTCAAATTTAAGATTACAGGGTTTACATTTAATTATTTGAATGCATATTTACTAACATCTTGGTTCCTTAGTGACAAGTAACTAATTTGCTTTATTTGGTAAAGTATACAGAATATATATAATAGAATATATATCCTATTACATATCTGTTGGTGTATTGTGAGTGCAAGTGTGCGAACACCCAGGATAAAGTAAATAATAGATGACAGGATATTACATGATAGGATATATTAGAATAAAACTGATTATTTAAACATGTATTATGAATATGCACATGCATATATATTATACATATATACATGTAAACATTACACAGACACACACAAATATACATATATGTGGAATCAGCTCGGAATCAATGCAAAAATCATTACTACAAAAAGATCAGTAAAAGTAAATGATTACTAATAACATTTTAAGATACCTTGCGGATTTTCTTCTTTCTCTTTAGGTTACATCTCACTAGTGATGGACGGTCGAATGAACGTGTTTTACAGTCATTTGAAATAATTCTTCTCCACGAGGTTAAATCACCAACTTTATACAGAGTTACCTTCATTGCTTAAATTTTGCTTTCAGTTTTCAGAAATTATATGTTTTATTTTGCTTTAATTTTATCTGTAATTATGCAAAATATTTACACGGTTCCACAAATTTTTCTATATTTAGAAAATTCTAGTTTCTATGCCTGGCTCCCTATCCTATCCCTCCTCCCCCATAGTAACCCCATTTTTTTAGTTCTTTGGTTTAATACATATATATGTATATATATGTATACATTATACATACATTAATACATATATACATATATAAACACATACACACATATATTCATATTTCTCCATTATTTCCTTAAAAGATAGGATAGTATACACAATATTCCCCACTTTAGTTTTTTTTCAGCTTAGCAGTATGCCCTAGAGATGATTCTTAATTTCTTTTCTTAACGGCATAGTACTCAGAGAGAGCACAGGTGTTCCATACTTTATTAAACTGGTCCTCTCCTTATGGATTTTGAGATATTCCCAGGCTTTTGCTAAGACAGTGTTGCAATAAATAGTCCAGAGAAGGTGAATCTAAAGATTTATTAATATATAGATACAACACCAAAGGTAAAAATCAAAACTATTTCTTAAAAGTGAACATATGCAATGCAAAAATGAGAATTCAATAATAATAGCCTGGGTATAAAATCCTTAGGTTACATTTTCAAATTGGAAAGTAGAAAGGGAGAAGAAAAGAGAAGTTTGCTAAATTCCATTTTATACTTGGAGTAAAAACATACAGTGTCATTGTTAACTTTGGTAAGAAAAGAAATACACATTAAGCTTTTCAAAAACATTCTTCAAAGATAACCAAAGGATCAATATTTCAAAGATATAAAAAAAAATCCATATTTTCCAAATCACTGGAGAAAACAAAATTAAACATAATTAATCAAAACATGCAGTAGAAGGAAGCATAAAAAAACAAATTTCAAAGTAAGATGATTGGAATGGTTATAGGTACACCAGTTGTAACAATAATTATAAATGGATAAAATACCTTGATAAAGTTTCTCAGATTGGGCTACATAAAATTTGGTATCACACTCCTTATAAAACTGCCTGCAGAGACAATGCAGGGCAGACTTTGAGGTCAAACAGACTTGATTTAAAACCCCAGCTCCACCATTATTAATTATTTAATTCTGTACAAGTCATGTTCACACTTTGGGTTTCACTTCCTTTACCCATAAAATGGAACTAATACCTATCTCTCAAAGTTTCTGACAGAATTAGAAAGTATGTATATTATATGTTTTGCTTAGGGTTGATATAGATCTTTTATTGAAACCTTACTATTAGAACATTATAGTAAGTAGGTAACATTGATATACTATTATACAAATGAGTTAAAAATAAAGGGATGAGCAAATAGACAAAAAGTAAGACAACATCAATTGTAGGATACATGACAAGCACATTTATTACTGTATATTGACAAAGAGCATAATTTTTAATTAAACTGAAATAATCATGTATCTTTATGTGTCAAATAACATCCAATGAAAAAATGTAACACAAAATACATTAGAATGTAAAAGAAAAATGACAGACAATTAATACTATGAACCACTAACAAAACACTTTCAGAAATTGAGGAATCAAGTAGAAAAAAAGCAAACAGAGAATTTGAATTATACAAATAATGTTGGTTTAACTGATAAAAATCAAAATTGGTAACCTTCAATGGTACATGGAACCTTTGCAAAAAAATTACAATAAAATTACGAAGGAAAAGAAAAAGCTTTTGGAAATTATTTTTGGTTTGAAAGCCCCTGCAAAAT
This sequence comes from Equus quagga, assembly GCF_021613505.1. Classification (NCBI taxonomy): domain Eukaryota; kingdom Metazoa; phylum Chordata; class Mammalia; order Perissodactyla; family Equidae; genus Equus; species Equus quagga. Next base: position 42,239,228 of record NC_060283.1, on the reverse strand, counting down.
TACACCCACTATCCAGTGAAAAATCATTAGGTACTAATATTATACTAATCTGATTCTAACAAACTCAAAAAGAAAAGATACATTCTAAGAATGTGGCACCCACTTAACATAATAATTAAGGATTATGCTATAGATCATATATTTCTTTTTTAAGGAACAGATAAAACAAAATTTGCCATTATACATTTCAAACACAACACAATTAACATTATAGAAACAATGAACATTTAGTGTTAAATGTATTGTGTCGGGTGGTAAACAATTACAACCTGGTACCATGATAAGATAAAAATTTCTTACCAAACCATAACAGAAAACAACTAATAATTCATCTTACTTTTATTTCTGAGATTCATAATTGGGGACGGGGGGGAGAACACCAATGCCTTGCCGAGGCTCTAGATTTTTTTTGTAATTCTTCAAATAATGGAATGTTGATATTTATGAATCATTGTTTTTCCTTTTATGATTCTTTTATAACCATTTCAAATGTGTTTCATGCTTTTTACTAAAAAACAAAAAAGCACTCTGAAAAACTCTATCAATTCAACAACTAGTATTCGCTCAAAACCCAGGGTTATAAAGTGGTGGTAGCACTGAACAACTGAAATGAAATTTTTCTGAGTTTTTGGTGCAAATCCAACCAATAACAAATAAAAATCCCAATAGCTTTCAGATTTACAGCAACAGGAGGCTATAAAATACTGGCACACTGAGAAAGCAATCTTCACTTTTCAAACAAAGATTTCTTGGAAACTATATGCACAAATCCCCCCCAAATTTATTATCCTTCCCATCGTACTAGGAAGATACAAAATAAAACAGATGAGATTTTTGCCTGATGATTTCATAATTCATTAGGGACTTATATATGCAGCATAAATAGCTTTCAAACATTCACAAAGTGTAAGGCAATAATCTGTTCTCAACATCTCTCCTCACCAGCAGTTGAACATGGTAGGACAACGTTTCAAGGTCTAACCTAGTAGACAGCTAAGGAGCTCTGTTCTCAGACCCCCTCTGCTCACGCTCTCTCCTGGGTAATCTCATTCTCCTCTATGGCTTCAAATCTCAGCTATATTCCAATAACTCTCAAACACATATACCTAGACAAAACCACTCCCCTGGGAGCCACATTTGTATATACACTTGCCTTCTCAGTACCTTGAATTTGATGTCTGAACCAGTATTTCAAAATTAATATGGCCAGAACAGAATACACAGTTTTTTCTCTAAAAATATGTCATCCCCTCCTTCCTGGAAACCTTTCCATCTCAGTTAATGGTACCACCATTCACCTACCTGTTTAAGCTAAAATCCTAGGAGACACTCTTGATTTCTCTCTTTCTCTGAGAGTCCCCTCCCTACCCGTTGATAATTCTATTAGAGCTACACTCAAAATAGATCCCAAATACAACCATTGCTCGCCATCTCCCAGTAGAGCAGCACTTCTCCCCTAGACTTAGGGCAACAGCCTCATGACTGGCCTCCCTGCCTTCACTTTTGTTTGCTACAATCCATCCTCCAAAACAACAGTCAGACAATGCTCTTTCTGAAAAAATAGATCATATGTCAACTCTCTTTTAAGACTCCACACCAGCTCCCTGTCACTCATGGGATAAAATTCCAAATTCCCTACCATGGCAGGCAAAGTCTAACTCCTGATTCCTTTTCGAACCTCATTTTCCTTTTCTATCCTGTTCCTTCTCAATATTCTAGACACTGTGACCAAGCTAGTTCCCAACCTAAAGCCCTTGCAGGTGCTGTTCCTTTTGCCTGCAATGTCCCTGCCCCAAATATTCATGAGACAACCGCCTTTCCATCATTCAAGTTCAGAGGGCATCTTCTCAGAGAGGCCTTGCTTCTCCTCCCGAGCTAAAGCAGCCCCCCACCAAGTATCATGTCACCTCATTTTATCTTCTACACAGTACTAGCACACCTGATGTTAGGTTACACTATATTATTATACTATCTTAGATTACATTTTCAATATTTGTTAGTATATTTACTGTTTGTTTCTCAACATGGGAATATCAGCCCTGGAAAGCAGGAACTCTCTCACTCTCCATCACAATTGTATTGGTACCATTGTGCTAGTACCTACAACAGTGCCTGGCTCAGAGCAGAGTTTTAATAAACAGGCATTTTTGTGGGTGACTACAATAAAACAACGAAGTTAAATTTTTCAAATAACAAGGACACGGATAATAAAGTAAAAATTAGGATTAATTAGGGTATGCTGCCTTAAGCAGCAACCATCACCATCATCCATCTACTCTTCATCCTACAAACCTGAAACTCTGTACCCATTAAACTATAACTCCCCCTTTTTCCCTCCTCCCAGCCTCTGGCAACCACCCTTCTATGTTCCGTCTCTATGATTTTGACTGTTCTAAGTACCTCATATGAATAGAATCATACAGTATTTGTCTTTTGGTGACTGACTTATTTCACTTAGCATAACGTCCTCAAGGTCTGTCCATGTTGTAGCATATGTCAGAATTCTTTTCCTTTTTGAGGTGGAATAATATTCCATATGTACATGCCGCATTTTATTTATCCATTTGTCCATCAATGGACACTTGGGTTGCTTCCACATTTTAGCTACTGTGAATAATGCTGTAATAAAAACAAATGCACAAATATCTCTGAGACTCTGTTTTCAATTCTTTTGGGTATAGACCCAGAAATGGAATTGCTAGATAATATGGTCATTCTATTTTTAATTTTGGAGGATCTGTCACACTGTTTTCCACAGCAGCTGCATCATTTTGCATTTCCATAAACAGGGCACAAGGGTTCCAGTTTCTCCACATCCTCACCAACACTTGTTACTTTCTGTTTTTTAGATAGTAGCCATCCTAATGGGCGTAAGGTGGTAGGGATCTCATAGTTTTGATTTGCATTTCCCTGATGATAAATCATATTCACTTTTCATCAATGGTATTTTTTTCCAACACTGAAGATGAAAAATCTTTCCCATCTTAACAAGCCACTGCAGCTCCCACAGTATTTTTAGGCCTATACTTCCGCCCTGCCACCTGCTATTATGTGACAACAGTAGAAGTGAAGCTAGTACTTAAATTATTTGTATCTTCACTCCCAGAGAGTACCTTGACAATTTCAGGGAACAATTGAAAAATATTTCTTAAAGAGAAAAGTGCATCTAATCCCTAAAGAAAAACTAGCTAATAATTTGACTGTCTGGAAGCACAGAAAACATGTCTGAAGATTATCAGGTTCTTATCACTACTCTGCAAAAAAATTCCTCATTACCAAGAAGTTTTAGAGAACTGACGAGGCTACGAATCCAGGGCAGGCATCAATTTGGCTTTTATTCAATTCTCTCTTTGAAGCTCAAAGTAAAATTTTTCCTGGAATTCAAGTCAATTACTTTGATAACATGATTATTTCATCTACACTAGCACTGTGTTCGCTCTGCGTTATTAATGCCTTCCAACCATTCTATTTCTACGAAAATGAATGGCAGATGAGGCATTTGGCATGAGCACAAAACTCCCAGGGGTATTGGACGGGGCTGGCCAATTGGCTGAAAGGGTCTTCAGGTCACCTGTTCTACTAAAAGAACATTAGGTTGTCTGCACATGCTACCACACCTGCCTCAGGTGAGGGTTCAGTAATGTACTTCTGCATCTATAACCTCAGCTTAATCTTTCTGTTAATGTCACCTGGTCATCCACTACTAATCTCTTTTAAAAGCTATTAGCAAAGTACATAAAATGGGATCCCAAAAGTAGTACTTTTTTTAGTTCAAAAGTCAAAACAGTTTATTCTAATGATGTTCCAATTACACTATGATTTCATCACACTGCTTGTGAATCCACTCCATTTACCTCCGGAGCTCAAAAAGTAACAGGAGTGTGGTTACAATTAACATCCTCCATTCCAGCCACAAGAACAGTGGCTCATAAACTCTTTTTGGATTTCAGATCCCCTTGAGAATCTAAATAAAATGATGGGTCCTGTCTCCCGAAAAATCAGCAGACTCCAAGTGTAGAAAACGGTTTCAGGGGTTGTGGTCATTCCTCTATAAAGTCCACGTACACAGCACATTCTGCGTCAGAATCCTTTGGGGTGATGGTTACAATACAAGATTCACGACTAGGAGAAAGGTATCTCCATTTTTAACAAAAGCCCTTGGTGACTCTAATGAACACGAGTGTGGAGAGCTAGTGTTCTGAGGGTTACAGAATTTGAGGTTCACAGAGCCAGGTGAAAAACTCCTGATACGGAAGGTGAGGCTACACGCTAATGATACGGGTTTTTAGCTCTCCGCAGAATCAATTTTATTATAATTACATCTGTGGAGGGAGTGAGACAAGGAAATCCTAAAGCCAAATTATAGGAATATAAGAAAAATAAATAATATGACTACATATACATTCTATACCATGCATAGTGTGCTATACCACTATAATTTAACATTTCGAGTAAGTGTTCTTACCTTGAAATGTTTAATGTGCTAACCTTCAAAGGATGGCAATGTGAGTAGTGGAATACGAAGGAGACATGCACAGAGGTGAACCCCGATCACCATCCACACATGGGTGCACACACTCAGTTCCCTGAGCATCCGTCCCAGGCCTTGTACATCTTCTGGTCCCCAAGCATGGAGAATAATGCCCTGGTCATGGTCAATGCTCAACGCACACACTTTGGATTTCATTTTAATCTGTCTCTGCTGACAACTCTATTCCAAATCCAACTCTTTGCTTAATGATAACAGACCTCATTGAGGTAGATTACAGCATTAAAATGGAATTTAAGAAAGCTGAAAATTTGACAAACCGTACTTGTTCTTCTCAATTCTGGAAGAGGCTTGATCAATAAATACTCGTCGATACTCAGTCCCTTCTAAAGGGATGAACTTTAGAATGGTCAGAGGTCAAGTCTCCATATCTGTTGCTTATGGCCAGAGCTGGGTTAGGGGTGGAGAACAGTTTACGTAGAGTGTGACCAGAGAGGGATGAGAGCAACTGGGGAGTGAACACTCAGCAAGGTCAATTTCCTAACATCAGAATCACGTTTACTATACAAAACAATGACGCTGATGATGAAAAACAACACGTTCATCCACTCCAGTATGATCAGACACACCCTGAGTTAATAATTTGGCATATGGAAAAACGATCTTTTGTGATATCACAGACCCCTTGAAGAATCAGATAATACCCAAGAAGCACAAGATTCACACAAGCTTTTCATATTGTGTCAAGGAGTTCTCTGATCCCTGGAAAGTCATCCGTCCCCACAATTTTGTTTCAATAGCATTCACTATGTTCATCCACCCACCTACCTAGACAAGCATGATGGCAATACTGAGGGGGTGAGGACCACGAAAAGGGAAGTCACATGGGCTTTGATCCTGTGATATTGTACAATGAAAAGAACGTGAGGTCTGGACCCAAATGGGTCTTCATGACTTCACAGCATTACAACCACAGAACAGCCAGGACTGCTGTAAGGATCAAGTGAATTAACCATTACGGGTGCTCTCTGGCTAGTAAATGCAGAAGTCACGTTTATTATACAAATAGTATACATTTTTTCTGATTATATAGAAACCTAGATGTTAATATTCTTTGGGTCATATTTGTGGTATGAAATTTCTCAGATTACAATCAGAACTTTACATCAAATTATCTTGGTATTTAAGTTATTAAGACTGTTTGAACATAAGCCAAGAAAAACTTGACTATACTAATTCTATTGCAAAGCAAAAAGAAGAAATTAATCTTTTTTACATAAATAGAAAAACGTTTAAGTTTCTTTTTAAGAGAAAGCCAACATCATCATTCATAAAAAGGTGAATGTTTAAAAAGTAGCTAGAATACATACCATTAAATTACATCGTAAACATTTACACCACAAGCCACACACACACACACATCACACACACATACTATACACACACATATACATACATATATACTTTTTTACATCAATCTATCTGTGTATATATGAAGCATCGTATAATGTTGATTTATTTTTCATTTCTTGTAGTCTACCTGGCAATAATTGACTTTTATCTACTAATTAAAATCTACTGCAAATTCACGTCTTCCACAGATTAACATGCACTTCAAAAAAGAACACACAAAATCTGGTGGGTGGGGAGGTGGGGAGATTTTGCTCAATAAGAGATTTAATTAAATCACTCTTACAATCTTTCACAAAAAAGCAAATTAGATTCAATGCTGAAAAGATATTCTTTCTCCATATTATACCAAGAAAATTTAGAGTTCTAAGATCAGCAATAGCGAGCACAGGATTTTATAAGGTAAATGCCACCATTTCAAATCCCAAAGTCAATTCACAGTAGCGATTTAAGAGATGCTAAAGGCCTGGCAAGAGTATTTATTTCCTCCAAGAACCCTCTGCAAGCCAACTATCCATTCAGCAATTCTGCAGCTACTGTTTCACCATGCGACAGGCCCACTTATTCATAAACAAATCATTAACATTCTTGACATAAATCCATAGTGGACCATTAATCCCAGCTATGATAATGTTTCAGTACATTTGCTCTGCCCATCATGAATGAGAGTGTTGTTTCCCAGAACCCATCTCTGACAAATAAGAGACAAATTATGCCCCGTGAGAAAACTTGGAGAATGAACGGCTTACACACCAATTACTGTCTCATTATCAGGCTGATGCCGAAATAGATCCTGTGTGCTTTGGGTGAAATGTAGATTTTTCTTACTCAGACCAAAAAATACAAGTATGTACAAATCCATTTGCCAAGGTGATTTTTGTTGCTCAGATTGATCTGCAAGCCACCCTCTGGGGACATTCCTCATAAAATCAAATTAAAAATTAATTATTGCTTAAGGAAATAACTATTGCTAATAAGTTATTACTCATATAACACAAAAAATACCAAAGATCCTAACGACTATAATGACCAATGATTAACATGGCTTTTTAGCATTTCAGTGTTTATTATATTCTGTATAAGAGTTATCAGGAAAGGGATCTGAGTAACAGAGAAATAATAATCAGGGTATAAGAGACTTATTTAAGTTAAATAGACTATAACCTGACAAGTCTCTTAAATCCAGTTTATAAATTTTCCCAGCAGAGCTGTCAACAATAATCCTCTTCGTGATCAAAAAGCACTGGATACGAACCCATACATAAGAAGTACCCTCCTGTAGGCTTTTACCTTCCAAGTTAAATGGATCCAATTCTAGCTCTTTAACCCTGACATCATTAGTTAAATAAATATGCTGACAATTCTACAAAAGCAACCAAATCAAACATTTTATCTTCCATATCGGTACCCCTAATTCTACCCTACAAACTGTCTGCTGGCTAAGCCCCAGCCTTGTGCCCGGTCAAACGTCACTTTACACGTTTGCATGGGCAGGGACAAGACTATGAGCCTGCTTACTTCACAAGGTTTCTGGCTTCCAACAGCTGTTGGGTAGCACAGTGCTTCTCAAACTTTATGTGTATAGAAATCACCTGGGGATTCTGTTCAAGCGCAGATTCTGGGTCAACAGGGGTGGGGCGGCACCTAAGAGTCTGTATTTTTATCAAGCTCCCAAGTGATGCTGACACTGCGGTCCATGACCCATACTTAAAGAAGCAAGGTGGGAGAGGACCATATTTTGATTATGCCTTAGTAGATCAACAGCTTGGTTCTCTTTAGGCATGAAATGGAAACTCTTCTGCTTAATTTTGCTTTCCCCATTATGAATATAATTATTAATTTAGATCAATAAATATAAAATTTAAAGCCATGTTTTACATGATGCTCAATTTAGAGTAAGGTTGAAACTGCAGAAATCTAGAGACATACTTGTATGGCATTGGTGTGAGGTCACCCTACTGGTGACCTGATTTGAATCTTATTCTGCTCTTTCATTAAACAAAACCATGGGGCCATAAATGCGGTACTGAACTTCTCTTGGCCTCAGTATACCGATCTGCAAAACACAAATGGAAAATACTCACTTCGTGGTACTAACAGAGGATGAAATAAAAACATACGAATAGTGCTTTAGCACAGGAGGTCCTCAACAAATATGAAGTTCCTTTTCTTGCTGTCTTTGATTATCATCAAACATTATCAAACAGTCTAACCCTGGCTCCAGTAGAATGAACTCAGTCTGGAGGAAAAGACACAGCTGGGTCTGGACCTGGCTCTGTTATTTATCAGCTATTCATCCTTTGGCAAATCACCTTGCCCGTGGTTCTCAGATGTGGATTGTTGCACCTGCACCAAGCTGGCTATGTAATAATCACTTGATAAAAATTCAGATTCCTCTGCTTGCCAGCTGGGCAAAACTGTTTTCATACAACATGCCTGAGATGGAACCTTGGAATATGTATTATTCAATACTTTCTTAGTGATTCTGATCTGTAGGGAGGACTGGAAACCGCTGCCTCCATCTTTAGAGCTTCAGATACCTTGAGTATGGCAACAGTGCCAAACCCCTACCACTGACGCTCTTGTAACAGGGCTTAGTAAACAGCAAACTCTACAGGACAGAAGACTGTGTTGTTATTATTGCCCTCATATACGGACGCAGAGATTAACTCACAGTGACTTCCCTTAGCTGCGGGGATCGCGTCCCCTGAATGTGTCCTCCATTTCACAACCCTCGCCATATCTTGATCAAAACACTTGCAAGCTCCAGTTCCTGATGTTTTTCTCTTTTAATCTCTGCCACAAACTGGGTCCTGATGGAGATGACTTCACTGAGTCTTCCCACCTGCGAGTCCAACGAGTGAGTCCCTGCCAGGTGACCTCCGACTCTGGCTTTCTCTAACACTTGTTTGCAAAGTAGAAGGACAAGAGCCCCATCACTACCCAATCACTAAGTGCATCTCTAGTGCAGCAACCCCATAAATCCCCATGAACAGCCTTTTCATCAGAAGAGAAGGATTTTCGCTCAGCTCACTGCTATGTCTTGTCTCTTTTACCACTTCCCATCTGTGTATATAATTGGTCCCCGTAACAACTGCCACAAAAAGAAACACACATTCCTACACTCTGGTTTTAGATGATAACGATCCCACTTCCAATTACAACTCTTCGCTAGAACAGAATAGGGCTTATAAAACATATTTATGCAGAAAGCAGTGAGGTTTTCACACAGAGACCTGGAAGTTTTTTGCAAAAACATAGAATGCACTCCCTTCACTGTTTCCTTCATTTCTCTCCCACCCTCCTTCCCCTCTCCCTCCCTTTCTTCCTTCCAATAGCATTTGCAATTCTGTAAACTCACTGAAATCCTTCCTAACCACCAACCAGAATATTATTTCTTAAACTTATCTACCTTATAGGTGAGCGTCTCCCTTAACCCTCTAGTATGGTATAATAAGAGGGAGAGAGAGAGAGAGAGAGGTAAGCTATCAGGGCTGTGAATTAGTGCTCTGAAGTCATGCAAGAATTAGAGAAGCAGGCCTGGTATAAGAAGATAAGTGACAACTGATGCTTGGCCTTCTTGGAGGATGACAGGGAGTGGCCAGAACTGTGGTAAAAAAAAAAAACAAAGAATACATGTCTGCTCTAAAGGTGGCGCCACCGCTCAACTCTAGACAAGAGAGGCAAGCAACAATAAGATATGAACACTGCCAGGTAGTCACATTTTCCAGGAGAAGCCAGAAGACCAGATATTTACGTGAAATCTCCTGATCTTTTAGTGTTTGCTACAAGTTTCAAATTATACCAACACTGTACTGGTCTAAGGAAATATACCAGCGAGGCAGTGTGGCTCACTGGCCAGTCACTTGCAAACCTTCAGCTAGATAGTCTCTGTGGCAGGGATGCTGGCTGGTCACCAGAATCTGTTTCCCCTCCTTCCTGGGTATTCAGCTGGATCACATTTCTCCATCTTCCTTAGAATTAGGTATGTTCCGAAGACTGAGTTCTAGCCACTGGAAGGTGAGCAGAAAGAATATGTACCTCTTATGAGCAAAGACTTTAAAGAAGCAGCTGTGCCTCCTCACGCTCTCTTTCCACTTATACAACCAACAACGAGCCCACAGGGGCAGGGAAAAAGCCTGGGTCCCCGAATCACCACATGGAAGAGAGCCACCAACACAGCTTTGCCTGTGACTAGGAAAAACAAACATCTACAGTGTATAAGTATGCTATATTTTAAGGCCTATTGGTTACTGTGACCTAGCCTGACATAGCCTGACTTATTTAACACAGTCTATGGGATCTGTCACCTTTGGCTTTGAAACACGTGATTGCTCATCATCCTTGAGATGTCCTTACTTCAAATGTTTGTTAATGGAATGCTATTCATTTTTCTCTCCTAGATATGTTTATCTCTAATTCTGAGTACAATAGGTCCTCCATGCCTATTCAGATAAATTTAGTTTTTATTTGTTGATTGTTTAACAGCAGAAATTATGATTTTCCAGAGCATTCAGAAAGGTACTTGGGATTAGATTCAGTAAGAGAATGATCATGACACTTCTATTAAGAGAAGGTTACTACAGGAAGAAACGTACAGACATTTTGAAAATCCTCCCACATCATCACTTTTTTTTTTCAAACTAGAAAATACGTCCTAAGGACAAGGTGAATACGTTTTACGTAGTCCCCTTCCCTAAATTTTTACCTATTGTCCTTTCTTCTACTTGAGATGACCTCCCAGAAAGTTTTGTATCAGAAAGGGTATTAATAAACTTTAAAAAAAATGGTAAAACTATGGAAAGTATTGAAAGGATGAGCATTCTAGATTGGAGGAAATGGTGTGCCACAAAAATCCAGAGTGGGAGAAGTGAGAAGACTTCAAGGCACTGTTCCCAACATCTTTTGCTATAGAAGTAAAGATGAAATTCAAAGAATGTAGCTTTTTCTCTTATAATTTTATTTCTTATAATTTTATTTCTTTACATGTAGATATTTTGTTGGAACAGGTGAGAAAAAGGACTGAATGCCATGTACCAATATGGCGCTAGAAGCCAACAGTGAACCATGGCTGGTCAGGAAATAAGCTCCATTCCTCCAGATAGACTCCTGTATCTGCCTGCAGCAGCAACCCCTCCAGGCAGGGTAGCTAAAAGCCTGGCGAAAATAGTTAAAGACAGTTAATCATTTTTTCCATTTACTTTCCGCCAATAGGATTTAATTAAGTATACTTTAATTAAAATTTAATCATGCTTTCTGCGGCTACAGAGAGCCTCCGCTGAAAATTTCATTATCTAGCATTTTCTAAAACCCCTTTCCAAATAAAGCTGCCTTATCATGAAGAAATATTTATTGTGGTGATATTGTATTCTCTCCTCAAAAATGGAAGAGGGAGACTAGGGGGCGGTGAAATGACTATATAAAAGAGATCACACAATGAAATGTGTGAACAAATACAGGTGGCTGGTTTGGGGGGAAAACGTTCTCCATTAATCAGAGGTTTGAGCAGAGGAGCATTTGCTAGATTCAAAATTACAATAATGCTTCATTAATGCAACTACTGAGAAATGAGTTGTCCTGCATAACCTAATGTCTGTATTTCTTCTGCCCATTGTTCATTTGTTCATTCAATGTATTTATGGCAGGAACTGTTTGGGGATAGCAGTCTAAATACAAAGCATGTCCCCAAGTGCCAAATCTTTAGTTGACTGTGATGAATGAAAAATCTTTATTTGCATACTTGTGATTTTCCTCAACAGAGGGTATGAGTAAAATTGAGCTGTTTATTGATCACACTTATTACCGATGTGAACATTAATTATATTCCTGGGCTTAAATGGAGAAACGCTCTCACAGGCCATTGAGAAACATATGTATGATTCTCTGTCCCTACACAGAATAGTACCAAGTCATATTTTCGATATACATTGGTGAGGTCTCTATGGCTTCCACAGATTATGACGCATGGCCTTTGTGGCAGCTGTTTGAGTCCCAGGGGGCTGTCTTACCTGCTTCTGGCCAGACACATGGATGGATGAGGTTGTCAGGAAAGTAATTTTTCAAGAAAGCAAGCATCACAATGCAGCATTATCCATACCTTCCACTAGCAACACCTAGTGAAATGTTTGGCACTATTACCAAATTTTGGTTAATCAGAATTTTAAGAAAATTATCACAGTCAACTTGACATTGAATACAATTTGGAAAACAACTGAAGACTTCTCTAACTAACAAAAAAATTAGTGGGCCTCACGGTCATTCTTCTGAAAGAAATTTTAACTTTACAGTTTCACAAATATAGAAATTGTCAGACTGGCTTAATGTATAACAACCTCAGACCCACTAAGTTTGTGATTTAAAGTCAGGCCTTTATTATGGCCTCTTTTTCTTTGAATTTGCATTTTCTGGGGGAAAAAATGGAAAACCAAGAAAGATCTGGTTCAGAGTTCAACCTGCTCGGTTTCTTTTTCCTGTAACAGTGTGCTTCTTAGGTCATGTTTAAAATAGATTTGCCCTTCATGCCCTTGAATCAGGTGTCCAAAAGCTGCTTCTGGAGAAATTTATAATTCCTTTTCAAAGAACAACTTTTTGAAGTTCACCTGGAGATTAGGCAGGAAGCCATCACAGAGAGATGTTTTATAGCTGTCACATGTTGTCAGATTTCTTTGTTGTTCCCTCCTCTGTCAAAAGAAACCCAGCTCTGGTTCCCATCCGGTGGACAAAGGAAACTCCCATGAGAATGTCACTAAGAATTGAACACAAGACCTGAGAAGCTCTCTGGGTTCTACCCAGAGCTGGAAAGGAGGGCTAAATTTGCAGAAGCGTCCCTTCCAACGTGTGATTTTAAGTGTATTTCCATGCAAAGATATCCTAGTAAAAATGCTAATAAGAATTGACCACAAAGATACACCAGAAGGTTTCCTTTTCAAGGGCTGGATCTCATGCTCATTGCTGCCATCTGAAGGCTTACACAGCAGAGTAGGGGTGCAAGTATAGGGCCAGAAACTACACGGGGCATGGGACAGGCTTTTCTGTACCCTGCCAGACAGGTAATATTATTCCCATTTTACATATGAGAAAACTGAGGCTTAGTTACTTACCCCAGAGCACAGCAAGGCAAGTGAAAGAGAGAGAGAATGAGAAGGCAGGATTTCCAAGCCCAGATCCCAGACATTCTCCTTGCCTGTGCTTCCCAGTTGACCCACCAGTAAGTACGCTCACACCTCATCCTGCCCCATGACCTTGAGCTCCTTTTCCAAACTCGCTCTCAAATCTAATCCCCTTCGTAACCAACAACACAAATTCATGACTCCAGGGGAAGGGATTAAGTCTACACACCATGGTTCATGAAATAAAACAAAGTTAACTAAGGAGACTAGAGGGAGCGAGAAAAAAATACATGAGTTAAGGAGTACATCAGAGCTGGGCTCCATCCAATCCAGGCTCTGTGACTTACCAACTTTGTAACTTTGGGCAAGTAAATTAACCCTTCTAAGCCTCCACTCTTCATGGGTGAAATGCCCAACTTCCAAGGTATCTGTGAGAATTAAGTGAGGTATATAAGCCAGGTGCAGGGGCCCAGCAGGCAGGGACCAGCCTTCGTCCCCCCAATCTCCACACCTGACCCAACGACAGCCCTCATTCACCCGATCAGACTCTCCAGCCATTCCGAGCATCACTTCTCCAGAGGGATATGTCTGTCCATACCACCCATCTGCATCAAGAGTTGGCGCTTTTCAATTAGGAAAATGAAATTCAGAGATCTGAGCCAAACACAAAGGAAAACATAGAATCCAGAAAGGTAGAGAAAGTGTTGATTCAGGGAAGGGCAATTTCCACACCTTAAGCGCTAGGACCCCTCGCAAGAATAACAAATTGCTCACAATTTTTCCTCTGACCGCCTTCTCAGTCAATAACATGTTGACTGACATAGTCCATTTAACAGGCAGCCCTTTCCCCAAAATTCTACAAGTCACATGCCCCAGTGCCTCTCAAGGGTAGACATCATGCTTCCTTCCATTTTTAGTCCTCAGCACAACAAATACTTGACACTACCGGGTACAGAACATATATGATTTCTGTCAATTAAAAATCCCCATAAATCATGTAATGTGCCATCACTTAGACTCACCAAGGACACTTGATCAAAAAATCAAGTCAGAAGTAAATTCACTATAAGATACCACAAACAACTCTACACGATCTTCAGCCACTGAAGACTTAAAGAGAAAGCCAGAAACCCAGGTAATAAATTGGTGCATTTTGAACCGGAAGAGGCAGTCCATTTCATCCTATCCAATGGTCTTAAATTAAAGGTAAAAACACCTAAACAGAGGTAAGGTGGACATGCCTATAAACACGAAATGAAAGAACAATATCCGGTGTGATCAGCTCTACATTCCAGGCTCCCTTCTAAGTGTTTTATAAGTGGGATGACTTTTCATTCATACAACCCACTGCAGTTGGTATTACTAACAGCCCCATTTTACAGATGCAGAGCAGAGGCTGAAAGAGGTTAAATAATCTGTCTGATGGTTTATCTCTAGCAACGAGTAGAGCCAAGACTTAAACCCAAGGTCATCTGACTCTAAGGACCACTTTCATGACCATTGTTCTTAAGTGAAAACCTGGAGTGTGGATTCCTCCATCAGAAAATAACCTCAGTGTCCTTATATCCCAACCCAACCTGCTGCCAAGCGACCTGTCAGGGCAAGTCAGTCACAATGTAATTACTTCTTAAGAAGTAAGTACATCCAAAGGCTATTGAAGCCTTGGTCAATTAAAAACAAATCTACAAGTATTCAAGTTTTAAAAAAAAGAATCCTAGAATCAGATATGGGGAAGGATTAGGGCATTATTAGAAAATGATTGAGAAAAAATGGAGGGCTTTTTTATGAAAGTTTTCCTATCACTAAAGATCCACCCGCACGGTTTGAAAAAGGAAATTGAACTGACACAGAAGAGCATCTAGTGAAATTTTATAAAAGACCCCTCCTCATTCTCCGAATTTCAGTGTCAAATCCTGGAGTCAGCCACTATTAGCAGAGTTTTTTTTGTTTTGTTTTATTTTTTGTTTTATCTTTGGCATCTCTTTCCAGAAATTTTCAATGCAGTTATAAGCATAAAGAGATTTTTCTTTTCTTTTTTCCTGTTTTTATATAAATGTGATTATATCATAGTACTATTTTACCGCTTACTTTTTTTTTCTTACTATATATTGAACATTTTCCCCTCATAGTAGCACACAGCACATCTAATCACTCTCTACCCGCCGTCCACGCCCACCTTCTCCCTCTCACCCTCTCTCTCTTTCTTTTCTTCAAGCTCTATACTGTTGCATTAAATTGTAGCATGGTACCATAATTCTACTAATCATATATGGATATTTAGGTTGTTTCTAGCAGTCCAGGTATATTGTCGTTGTTATTATTACAAACAAAATTTCACATATTTTGAGTAACCTTGGGATAAAGTTATAGAAAGGAAACTGCTGTGTCAAAAGTGTGCCTTATTTTTCTTAATACATATCACCCAAACCCTCCAAAAAGGGATCTCAACAGCAATTTACACTCCTACAAACAACAATAAAGTAGAAAAGTGACTATTATCCCTTGTTCCAACAGCACTGAGCTTTATCGTACTTTTTAACCATTACCCACCAGACGGGGGGAAAAACATTCTTGCTATTGCTACATTTTCTAGTTTTTTAACTCAATGAGGCTGGACATCTTTTTGCACGTTTACTGGAAATTTATACTTTCTTTCTCTGACCCTATTTACTTAAGTCTCTTGCCCATTTTTCTACTGGAGTGTTTGTCATCTCCCTATTGATTGTGAAAGTGCTTTGAATATTAACCAGATAGACCCTTTGTTGGGCAAATGTTTTACACTACATTTTCCCCAATGTGTCATTTATCTTTTGGTGGTGTTTAGAGTAATTCTGCCTTAAAGTTTTAAATGCTTACCTACTCAAGTATGCTAGATTACAGCATGCTTCTTCACACTCACAAAACCATGTGACCATGAGCAGAGCAGGGACCAGGCAGGTGCACCTGGGCTCTCCTAGCATTTGGTTCAGCACTCAGTCATGTCACAGTCAGGTGGACCTCATGCCAAGGCATATGGACAGGTGTATATGGATGAGCGCAAGCTTAAATTCAAAAAAGAACCATGTAGAGCTAACTTCTAATCAGGCACATGTTTTATCGTAAGTCCAGATATGTTCACAGACAGGACAGGAGAAATTTTATCGTAAAATCAGAAAAAAAATTAAATTAAAAAATTGGATTGTACTTGTAGTCTCCAATTAATGTGCTGGCCTCCAATTAACGTACATGGTCTCCAATGTGTTAGAATATATTCCGTAACACAGTCGACCATTTGTACTCCTTTGTGATTACGGTTTCTAAGAAGTGAAAATATACTTTAAAAATATAATCCAAATCAAAATCATCTGTGGGACACCTGAATGACCTCTACTGAACATGGTTTGGAAATCACAGACCACCAGGAAGAGGCCAACAGAATGCCACTTTTCCTATGTGGAAAGGAAGAGGATGTGCCCCTCAGTGACCAGTCTCTTTCCAGTTTTGACAGCCAGATACTTGGCTTTAAGAAGAGCTCTCTAAAGGGGAAGTCTTTAAAACTTGGCCTTGTGACCCTGATCGCAGGATCCTAGGCAGCAGAAGAACAAAATACAAAGACAGCTTTTAAAAAACGGCTAACAGCAAATATGCTGCCTGTCATGTGGTCCCGCTCAACATGCCCAGGGGCTATGCTCATAAGCAGGTGTGGAGGAGAAGCAGACACTCATATTTATCTGAAGGTTTCTCCTCCAAATTCAGATCATGACACTGCCAGTCTGTTTCTCAGTCCCAACATGCAGCATCCTTGTGCCTTATGGCTTCTTGTGGCTTTAGCTCCCAAAATGATGGAAGAAAGCAACACAGGGACTCAAGGAAGAAGACTATCCCACCACGATGGTCAGCATCTCAATAACCATATGACCCAGAGAAAGGATCAGAAAATTGATGGAGATGCTATGAATTAAAGACTTGGTAGATTAAGGCCTTAGGGTTTTGATCTTTCAAAAAATGTGTGGAAATCCTCAAGTTGTCAAGTTGTTAAAAGGTAAATAACTATAACTCTTGCTGCTATTGATATCTTAAACTGGTTTTTTTAAACAAAGTGTTTATTAAATATTATTCAACTATGGAGGAAAAACACACCAGAAACAAGACCCAGAAGTAAACCCAAAAACCTCGCATGCCACTTTTCAAATGAGGAAACTGATATACAGAAAATAGAAGCAACTGGCCCAGAGGCACAAATGATATTATCACTGTCATTGTCCCTTTGATTGTCAAAGTCCTCTCCTGAAAGAGGCATCTCAAAGTTCTCATTAAAAAAAAAAAAAATGATTTTCTAAATACCCTTTTTTTTACTTAGAATTTTTGAGTTATAATTTACACAGAGTGAAATGTACAAATCTCAAGAAAAAATAGATCAACTTTTAAATAGATAAAAACATAAAACCCTATATAACCACAGCCCAGAGCTCAATACCCCAGGTCCTGGCACAGGGTGGCCACAATGTCCTTTACTTTCCATTAGCCTCTGTGCCAGAGCAGTCCCCTGGAGACAGAGCACATTGATATCCAGGATCCACAGGGCAACCCATGAGAACTCCGGGATGACTCCAGAGAACTCTAAACCAGACAGTAAGGGAGAGCATGGAGCACTCCATCAAAATGAATGTCTGCATCAGGTAAGCTCCAAATTTAATTTATTTTATGCTGATGAGGTTTATGAGTCTTAGAAAATATGAAGCTCAGCTGTTTAGGATTTGCTTTGTTTGTTTTGTTTTAATTAATGATAGCGCCTTTCTGCAGAGAAAACAGCACGGAGAAGAAATACTGTCAGAAATGATCTATGCAAAGCCTCTCCTCCAGCCCCAGCTCTGAAATGAACACGATTCCTTAATCTCACTGGGACTCAGAGAATGGGAGGAGCAGGCAGCAGGTGGCTGCACCTGAAGATAGGCAGGCTGCCAAAGAAAAGATGAGACCCCACCCAGGTGGCGGCCCCGCTGGACAAGGTCAATATACGGTTGGTAATTGTGGAAAGGAGCCAGAATTACTGGTCTTATAAACAAGACCTCCAAAAGCTTCAAAATAATACCAAGATACCCAACATGAAACTACCAAGAGTTATTGCCCAAGCTCCTCATGGTCAAATCTCATTAATTTGGACTTAACTCATTCAGATTTTGCAATAATTCCCTATCACCACCAATCTCCTTATGTTAGCATTGCAAGGGACTTCTAAACACGGTCCTGGCTCCATCTTTACAGCTTCATCTTCCACGTGTCCTCAGGTACCCTCCAGTCACCCCAATCCAGCTCCTTTTCTAAACGTAACAGGCAGTCTTTCATTCCTCCAAGCCTTGGACTCTGCTTTTTCCTCTACCTACAACATCCCTCGACATTTGGCCTCAGTGTCACACGGTCTGGGAATAGTCCTCAAGACCCACTGTAGACTGTTGGTTGTTTCCCCCACTGTGCACTCCAAAACCTCCTCCATAATAGCCCTTTATCTTCATTCCCTGAATATTATTCTCTCCTCCACTAAAGTACTAATTCCTTCTCTGTGGCCAAAAGGGAGCCTGAGACAGTGCCTGGAATATAGCAGGTGCTTGACAAACAAATATTAATACAAAAGTTCATGACACACACTGGTATAGATCAAGCTTATGCTTGATATGAACTTCCCCACAATTTGTTTCCTGGGCAAAAAGAAAAAAAAATCATGACATGAAAAGAAATATAAAAAAAATTGCTGACAATCTTCTGATTCATTTCCTTTGTTCTCATACATCCCATGTCCACACATTGTTGAACAAGTTGTAATCCCAGGGTAACTCTTGCTGCACATAATTCAGAAATCAATAATGGAACCAAGCAGAAGCTGAGGCAGGAACAGAATAGGGCAGGGTAGAGGCCAAGATCAGGATCAGCAATATGTGGAGGGTAGAAATGTTAACCAAAGGCAGGATGGTGCAGACGGGTCTTGGAAGACAGATGAGCAGACAGACTGGACGTCCAGGATTTGGGACAAAGTGGACGGGTCCAGGATGGAAGGAGATTCTATATACAGAGGCCTGGGATTTAGGGGAGAAGAGAGGAGTGGACAGATGGCCGAGGTCCATTCAGGAGTGGGAGAGGGGAAGCTACAGCAACAAACGGAAAGATGGGGAGCAGGGATGCAGGCAAACAAGCCCAAATTTTGCCCAATATACTGCTGTGCTCAACAGAAGCTCTCTGCATGGATCTAACTTATCTTGATCCACACTCCCTTCTTTGCAGCCTTCTTAAAGTCTTTCTCCCTCGACTAAATTCTCATTTTCAAATGTCAGGATGTGTTAAACTGAAAGCTTCTCTTGAAGTCAGTCTCTCAAATCGCCATATAAACACACAATTATTAATTCTCAGTCCAAGCTTCAAACAACACTAGAGAAAATGCATTATTCAAAAGCTGGACAGAATCCTGGAGAAGGTCTAGTTCAGACCTTTTTCTGTAGATAAGAAAATCTATGGTGACAGACTAGTCTACGGTCATGTGGCTAAAAGTGATGGGGCCACAAATAATAATAATAAAAATGCAGGCCAGAGACTGTGCTAATCACTCCACATATGTGATCGACTTTAAACCCCAGGATGTCTTGAAATCTCTTTAATAGAGGAAACTGAGGCACAGAAATGCATCTTTTATTCACAAACGTGGTATTTCATTCTAACAAAAGGATTGGACAAGTGATAAGGAAAATGAGTCACAAAGAACCAGAAGCTGGCCCCAAGCCCACAGGGCTCACACCAGGATTCCAATGGCCTACGCGCTCCAGTGAACCACCAGGCAATGAGGCTGGGAGCTGGCCCAGGGGTCTGGAACGCCAACACACAGGAGGTGGCAGCAGTCAGGACCCAGCCTGGCAAACAATGATTCCATACATACAGTCGGCTCCACGAGACAACTTGGGTCTTTTCTAGGACCAAGAGTCTCTTAGTCCTCTATGACTTTAAACTCAGCACTTTCACTTATCAAACAGCACACCACTTCCCCACTAATGCAAATTAATGAGGTGTTCTTATAGGGTTTTTATTCCCCTTGGTGAAAATTAAAACTAAATAAATAAACGGTAATTGGAAAACTCAAATGAGGAAGCCATTTAGTGTAAAACCGTCAATGTTTACACAGTGCTTTACTTTCTACGGTTGTATTGTACCACTCTTACTTGATTTTTTTTAACTAAAAATTAAAGAGAAAAACAACTTATTTTTCCCGAAATTTCACCAGTTTGCTTAAACCCAAAAATATTTCCAAACTCTCCGTCCCACTAAATTGGCAGCTCGGCATAGACTTATTCCCTTGTGATACTACTGAACCGCATTATGTATATACATCTGGTATCCTCATCCAGCTTTCATTTGTCTTAGAGGACAGATATTTTTGCTTACACATTTTTGAGTAGGGTGATCAATTTGTCCCAGTTGGCTAAAGATTTTCCTGAGTGGGCACTGAAAGTTCTGCATGCTGAGAACGCCCCAAGTCCCAGGCAAACAGGGACGGCTGCTCACTCTACCTTGGAGCCTCTTAAAGTCTTGAGCACTGTGAGGTCATGCATCTACCTCATTACCTCCCTTTAGCTTCTCACTCCACAGTCATCTGGGTTCTGTCCCCCATCCCTCCCCACCCTATGCTCTAAGTAACCTGTACTGTCCAAGGTCCAATGACCTAACCAAAGGACTCCTATGGGACTTCAGCCTTCTGGACCCAAAGTCTTCTTTGGCTCCACTGTCTACTCTCTCCTTCTTAAGACTCTCTCCTCGTTTTATTTCCACATTTACCTCCAAATGCCCTTCTCCAACTGCTTCGTCAATTCTCCTTTCCATCCATCTCTAAACCTCAGTCCTTCCCAGGGTTCCTCCCTCAACCATCCGCTTTTCTCCTGAGACAAACATTCCCTGGGCATGCTCCACTGTTCCAACTTCAACTATGCAACAAGCCAACATGCCCAAGTTCCACCACCAACCATTCCCTCTCTCTTGAGGACAAGACCTGTTTTCCAACTGCCTGCAGAAGGCACTACAGGATGCCTCATAACAATTGTCCTCCTACCACATTCAAAATGGAGCCCAGCATCTTGCCTCTCTTCCCATTCCTTTAACAGCATCCCCATCCAAGCTAAGAAGGCAGCAGTCCTCTTTCTCTCCTCTCTCCCACATTCCCGCATCTGAGCACTTACAAATGCTGGTGACTCTGTCTCCAACATTTACCTCAGGTTGCTCCTCCACCCGCTCCATCCGCACCATGCTGTGGCTGACTGTGGCTCTCCTTATCTCCTGCCTAGGCCATTAAAAAGCATCCTAAGTACCTCCCTCCCACTCTGAAGCTCTCAGATGCTGTCAGAGTTCCCCAAACATAAATTTATTTATGGCATTTTCAATGGCTTTCCAATGCGTCTAAAGACAAAGTTCAAACTCTTTAAGATGGTATCTGAAACTTTTCCCGACTTGGCTTCAACTTACCCAGTCAGCCTGATCTTGGGACACTCCCCTTCACACAGCCAGAACTCCCCGTGCTAGTGGGTCAACACGCCACATGGTCACAGGGCTCAGATGAGCCACTAACCTCCCCCTCGTGTTACATCCATTATTTATATTTTTCTGTATCTACCCTCAATGCTAATCCTTATGTGGACTTTTTTTGCAGTTAAAGGCATGGTACAAATATAATTATTCCTTCCTTTTCCAACTAACATCATTAGTATCCTTATTTACGGTATAGCTTCCATAATTAATTTGATGGCTATATAGACCCGTAATTTACTGACTCATTTCCCTGTTGTAGCATCTTTAGGTGGCTTCCAAGTTTTTACTATAATAAACAGTCCTGCAATGAATATTTTTTTACACATGGCTTTCATTGTCTTTTTAATAATTGCCTCAGGATAAACTCCCAGGAGTGGGATTGCAGGGTCAAAGGGTGTGGAAATTTTATGATTCTTTATAATTGCTGCCAAATTGCTTTTCCAAAGAGGCAATACAAATTCCACTGTCACCACACCAACGACCTTGTAATTTCCCTAGCTTTGGTCTTAAAAAACAAACAAAACTATTATTCATTTGAAACATGTAAAACACCACCTCATTATTATTTTAATTTGCATTTCTTTTATTATTAATAAACAATTTTTTCAAATTTGTTTACTAAGCATATTCTAATGTTTATTCATACCCTTTATCCATTTATCTACATGGTGTTTCTGATGCATCAGTTAAAATAGTTGTGATAAAAGTCACCACGTTGACTGTCAAATTTGAGGCAAATGTTCTCCCAGTTTGTTTCACTGTTTGCTTTCAGCTATACTATTGTTCATGTTACAGAAATCAAACAGATTTTCTAGAAAAGAAACTGCGAATTTCTTCCTTCATGGTGTCCTAATGGTCAGGATGGAAATGATTCTAAGACCCCATGGTGGTTAACTGCACTGAATTTGGAGTCAGAAGGATGACAGCTCTGGGCTGTACCACTGTTGGCCGCAGGGCCACAGGCAGGTTTGGGGACCTCAGTTTTCTCATCTGTGAAGTGGGAAATAAGACTTTTAAAGCCCCTACCTTGCACCTGGCATCCAGTAAGCATAAGATCCAACAACATTACCCACTTCCATCACATCATCTCCTGGTCGTCTCTCCATACATTAAGCATTTATATCAAACTCTGGAGCTTATCTGGAATTAATTTTGGTATTTGGCATATTATATGACTTTAACCTTTTTCTTCTTTTTAGAAATTGCTACTCACTTATTCAAATATTGTTTCCCTTCCTCTTGTTTTTCATTCACATGTTATTTACACACTTCTTTTATAATTAACCCTCACTGTGGGTGGGCTTTTCAACATGGGCAAAACGAAATGCTGATCCACAAGGCAAAATGGAGAGTAGTATTTCAGCAGAATACCTATATAACATGGTTTTGGTTTTCAGTTTAGTTTTGTTTTTTGGTTTAATTTAACTAAACAGTCGCGTTGCCCGCATTTTCTAGCTAGTAACGTGGTCTACTTGGCTTATCCATCAATGGATTCAGAATCAAAAAACCTCCATTCAAATGCCAACTCTGAGATCCTGTTTTGTAGCAAGTCACCTGGCCTGAGTCTTTACGATTTTTCATTCGTAAAGTGAGGATCATAACACCTAACCTTGTTGACCCCCATGAACATTGTGAGAGTCAAGTGCGACAATGTCTGGAAATGTAAGCAAGGACCTTCTTCCCATGATTATGACTGCTACCATCAGGTTTGGTTTCCACATTTCTTCAACTTCTGATATATCTCCACGGTCCATCTCATAGGTAGAGGTTAAGAGCTTGAACGCCAGACTCTGAAAACAGTTCAGGCTCCAGACTTGGTCACTCACCAGTTGTTGGATTTGGGGAAGTCTGCATAACTTCCCTGAGCTTCTGTCTTCTCATGAATAAAATGGAGACTGTAATGAGGACGGAGCTAGCTAATGTACACACAAGTAGTTTGCAGCCTGCATGCACACAGTAGCATGAGATACATCACAGTAACGTGTTGCTTTTTCTGCTCGGTCCTCAAGAGCCATTCTCCACCCTCTATGGATCGTGTTCTTCACTTGCCCTCAGGCTTCTGAGAGGTGCCAGGCAAAGGGAAGCAGAGGAAGGAAATGGGAAGCAACTGGAGGAAGACATAAGGGTGTTATTTATTCTCTCATCCTTCTTCCAGGACCAAAGTATTCACAGTGGCTGCTCTCCTCCACCCAGGAACGTTAAGTCCTATTCAGTGGCCTCTCTTCGAAGTCGGGGCTCTACCGGGCCCTTTTCAGGACTGAGGCCATCACAGCATCCCACTGATGCTGGTCTCTGTGTTTCATCATCTCCTGCGCTCCCCCTTAACCCATTCTCCACTTTTGTAGATAATCTGTTCTCAAAATCACCTCAGTTAAGACTTTCACACACCATGTGCTTTTCAGCCAGCTGCTGATAGAAATCTTAGCTTTTATTTTAATGGATGAGCAAATTCTTCAAGTACTTCAAGCACTATAGGTCTGACATCTCTGTGGCAATGTCCCCATCCCACCGAGGCCTGTGGCCCCATCAAGAAGCAAGAATTTCTCACACTTCCAAACTTTCTAGAATTAAATTAATGGTTGTTTTTAAGGATATGGAATTTCACAAAACAGAATTTCATTAGTTTTGTCCTGAATATCACAGAAAGCAAAGGATGCATTTTTGCTCAACCTAAAAGGAACACGAACATTCTAACTTGGAGGATAAACTGACTTGTCATATGGCCTGACAAAACTTAGCACAGGATGACATCTCCCCAATCCACGGGACCCCACCCAAGATTCCAGTTCTCCAAGCTCCAGTGATGTTTCCCATTAGCACATCTGAGGTCTGGACTCCTCCGGCTTGGATATGTTCATCCCATCAGAGCTTTCGCCAAAGAGCACTGCCAGAATGCTCACCAACACCCATGCGTTCAAGGAAATCAGAGTCAGGAGGACTCCCAAGACTGAAAATTCCCTGGTCTTCTCTGACATTTCTTTCTCATGAAACTTGCCAGGAAGAAAATTAAATCCAAAATAAACTCACACATTTCAGAAGGTGGGACCATCTCAAGGGGGAAAAAATACACTTACAGTTTACACAACAGCGAACAATAAGGATCTCAACTATTAGAATGACCCCTTTTAAGGATCATTTTGTTCCACTGTTACCACAATAGTGCTGATGCAGATTAAAACGGGCTAGATTTTTTTTTTTTTATTGGCAGTTGTGTTATATTTCCTTAACTAGAAAAAAACAATCTCCGGAGTAGAAATTTTCTTTCAAAGAAATCTGTTCTTGGTCAGAAAAACTGATCTTTGGGCTGACTTTTTATAAAGCAAAAGTAAATAAATAAATACAAAATAAAGACATACACATGAGGAAATAATCACCTGCAATAGGTATTTTTTTAATAAAAATCACACAATTACAAAAGGACTTGAACTTTCAAATGTTAACATTGCTCCTCAAAATTATTCAAGTAAGTTTAATGGTCAAACTTGTGTTGCCCAATATGGTAGCCACTAGCCTACCACATATGACTACTTAAATTTAAATTCAGTAAAGTTAAATACAATTTAAAAATGAGCCCCTCAGTCACAATAGCTGCCTTTCAAATGCTCGACAGCCGCATGTGGCCATACTGGACAGCACAGATTATTGAACATCTTCATCATCACAGGAAGTTCTACTGGACAGCAATGGGTCAAACTACTTCATTCTATGCACTAGGCACATCTACATTTTCACTGATGGCTGCTCAGTAGCGACAATTCCAATTCACTGGTGTTGCAGACCCTGCTGGTGGCAGCGACCATCCATTCCCTTTTACCTCTCAGCCTTCCGCTTCAGAGGCTGGAAATGCTAAATAGGCTTGGAAGGCTTGTAATAAAATTCCATGTAAACAGAACTCTAATGGGGACTCTGGGGAAACCTTTATTTTTCTCATAAAGGTATTGCACCACGCATCTCCTTCATGGTTGAACATAAATATGATGACTGGAGCTGCAGCAGCCATTTTGCAACCAAAAGGCAAATTCATGAGGAAGAAGGTCAACACATCAAATTTAATAGACTAAAAAGACAGAAAGAACTTGTAATTTTGATGGCACAGTTGATGAGCTAATCAAACCAATACCAGCCATCACTGCTCTCTACACTTCTTGTTACATGAGGACCTGTCTCTCTACTTGTTTAAGCCACTATTAGAAGTGTTTCTACTAGAATCAGCCATGTGCCTGTTATAATCATCAGTCTACAATGGTCAAGTTCTGTAAATTAAGTGTCCTAAGATCTAAGAAAATTCAAGTCATTGGAATCATTAAGTCCAGAACAATCCAACTGCTAAAACAATTTATACTTATATTTACTTTCATGTCAAGGCTCACATATATTTAAGCAAATAACATAATCACAAAAATAAAATTCAATAATTAAATTTTACGCTTACTATTTAATACATGGGTATATATTGCAAATATATAAACATATTTTTTAAAAGTATAATGAGAAATTATAGTTCAATGGGAATAGTTTTAACAAATATCTTAAGTATAAGTATATGGATAAGTTTTCTGCTTTAAAAGTGTTCTTTAATGACCTCATACTTCTTTTGTGTACATATGTGCAATTTATAAACACGCAGGAAACATAAGTGGATAGATATTTTCACACTTTCAAATTTAACCAAAAGGTATCTGTTAAAACCATGTTGGTAATTGTTTTCCTGAAACAAACTCAGAGACTAATAGAAAGACGTTCTCATACACAGAAATACGATTTGCTGGTGCCAGAAATCTCAACTTAAGAAATATCTTTGGCTTAAGCAAGATAGGAGTTTTGAAGCCTGTTAAAAACATAATTCTCAGGACTAGTCCGGTGGCATAGTAGTTAAGTTCGCATGCTCCACTTCAGCAGCCCAGGGTTCATGGGTTCAGATCCCAGGCACGGACCTAAACACCGCTCACGAAGCCATGCTGTGGCAGCATCCCACATATAAAACAGAGGAAGACTGGCACGGATGTTAGCTCAGGGACAATCTTCCTCAAGCAAAAAAAAACAAAAACAAAAACATAATTCTCCTTGAGGAGAGAACACATTCCTCATTGGTCCTTTACATTACTTGGTGTGAGAAAGATATCTTATCTCAAAGAAACACCAGCACTCCAGAGGGCAATGGCTTGGAATCTCATCAAGGTGGAATAAGGGAGAAATATTCTGCTGACTTCCCTTTTCTACCTAGTCCCAATGTCACGTAGGACAGCCCAGGCCCATCACTAAGTTTCTGTGTTTAGTAAAGACTGACTCACAGTGGGAGCTGAGTAACGACTCGTGCGTAAATGAATGAACAAATGAATAACCAGTAATAAAACCCACCCTTTGCTCTGGAACACATACTTGCTCCATCAGAACAACCTCATCTCAGCCTGCTGCCAGCAAGCTAACCTTGAAGCCACCATGGCCTCCTAGACTTCACACTGCACCGCCTTTTTGGAAGCTGTGCTCCACATTTCTTCTTACTCCAACTTGCAAGGTGAACGGATGTTCCTGCATTGTCCCCAACAAAGGTAACGTTTAACCATAACATTACGGTCAGTCTGTAGTGGTAAAGAAATTGTCACATAATTTCCCTCATATCAAATGTCCCGCATATACACAGCTAAAATGTAAGAGAGCCACAGATGTTCAGGTGGGCATCTCTTATCTACCAGCTGACCTCACCTAT
The DNA here is from genome assembly GCF_021613505.1 of Equus quagga. NCBI lineage: Eukaryota > Metazoa > Chordata > Mammalia > Perissodactyla > Equidae > Equus > Equus quagga. The sequence continues at coordinate 42,211,975 of NC_060283.1, read as the reverse complement.
ACATGTCACGTTCCTGGTGGAGCTACATTTCACCTTCAAAACATCAAAAGTTAAAAGCCCTCTTTGCTTCACGTTGTCTATATCACGACATGCTGATTCCACAAAGAGAACATCTGAACTTGGCTTCAAGCAGATGTTTTATGCAATAACTTCACCCAGGTGATCTATTAAGTTTTATTTAGCTCTTCTATTTACACATATGGTACATATTAAGACTTTTATAAAGACACAGGGCATGCTGGGAGAAAGCTCTGCTAAGATTTTATGAAATAAAACAACTGTCTCAGGGCACCCAATCATTTGATACTTTTCTGACATTTTAATTCATTGCTTATACCCTTCTCGGAGTAATTGCAATGCTTAACCTCGGCCTGGGAAAGGGTGCCAATCTAAACGAGAGGGATCATTTCTAATACACGGTCAAGGAGTTTGGGATGTATTGTGGGTAAATTAAAGTTGTTCGGAATTGTTTTTTGGCCCCAAAAGCAGGTACTACCATCAGAAAGAAAGAAGAGAGAGAGAGAGGAAGGAAAGAAGGAACAAAAGGAGGAAAAGAAAGGAAAAGAAAAGACACAAGTAACAATCCTGATCAGTGAAACAGAGACCATTAGGGTTTGAAAGCACTGAAATTCTTTAGTAAGTCTTGTGTTTTGCAATAGGAACCCCTCTTGGACCTTATTGTACACTTGGATTAAACACCACTCAGACCCAAAGCTTGTTTACCTCTTTTACAATTGGAGGTTTTTCTTGAATAACTTCTACAAGCCCCTTTGGTAAAAAAAATCCCCTTAAGTCATCTGGTCTGTCTGCTGTAAGATTTCAACATTTGTTTCACAAGCTTGGACCCTAATGGGATTCAAATCAACAAGAGGGATTTATTGCTGCCCTTGGGACTTTTGTAATATCTGCTTGCAAAGCCTCGTGTGAGTTACTGGGGACGAAAAAAGTTCATTCTTTCATTTTTCATATCACGTCACACTCTACTTTTCAAAATACAGCAAACTATAATTTCAAAAAGGATATATTTTACACACACAAACATATACACTCTAGAAATATAAATATATATAGACCTTCTTGTGCATAATACATATATGTATAATATACTATCATTTCTCTTGATTTGTTTCTCTGTTTGAGGTAACGCTCAGCAATGTTTATTAAACTGAAAGGTCTTAATATTTCCTCACAAGACAACTGTAAAAATGAGTCAAGTCCTCTTACTTTTTTAACAATGAAGGCTGCCCCAAAATGGGAAAACCACAGCCGTGTGAGGCACTGAATCCTCATGCCAGTGTCCAGCAGAATCCCAACCACCAAGCGTCAGGAACAACGTAGCACCTCAGCCCACCTGTCTGCCTAGCGACTGGCTTAGACGGCACGGAGATGGTGGTCGATGCTCAGATCGCCAGCAGCCAATGAGGCCAAACCATGAGCAGACCAGCTCTAGTTCAGGTAAAGCCCACAGCCCCTAACCCAATAAACTCACGGACCCAAGCCTCTTTGGTCTATGAGGAACTGTCCTCTAAGCCCCAAATGCAGGCTTCTATGTAGATTACACATTCTGATGCTTCCATCCTCCTTAAGGCGGATCCCTTTGTGCATTGTCACCCTGGGATATATCGTCACATGACTACGTCACATCAGCCTTCAAAATAAAACAATATATACCAATTACTTAATACCTACCATGTAGCTGGTAGCATCCTACTTTCTCTAACTCTTCAAGGCAAGTATTACTAGCCCCCTTTCACAAATGAAGACAATGGAGCTCAGGCATCTGAGAAACCTGCCCAAGGTCACTCAGCTGATCGGGTAGGAGAGCCAGAAATAAACCCAAATGTGTGTGGCTCCAAAGCAGCACACTCTCAGCTGCACTGGAATTCCCAAACTTTTGTCAGTTCTCTCCCATAATCATGTCGGTGTAATGCGCGTTGCCATCAGTGTCTCAATAGGCCAGATGTGGGATGCCATTTTACATAACCCACTTCCTCAATCACATACATGGAGATGGAAATCAGAAGGTAGTGCCTCCTGACCTCTCCCCCCCACACCCAACCTCACCCATCCACACTCCACCAACATGAATAAATGTGCATATATATATTCACACATTCGTGAGCATGTACGTATCTACTCACACTCACAGGGATGAAACAGCTGGGAAAAGTCTGTGAAATACGAAATAAAAACTAAAGCAGAAAACCACTCCTAACTGAGATTGCAAGATATGTTTATTAAGGCTGCTTTTCAATATCATAATACGGCCACTAAAATAAATGTGTGTTCCATGTATCAATAAAGCTGAGCTGTAATTGTTCAGATGGGAAGTGCCAAGACACTCTTATGAACAGGAAGGGCAAGAAGAGAAGGCAGTGGATTTCTTCACAAACCACAATCCCTCAGTTTAATTGTTAAAAATAAGATTTCTGTTACACAACAAAAGAACAGAATGGTTAAAATTGCCTATGAGTCTTTCATAATATAATATGAATTATTCTAATCAGATTACTTTTTCAAAGGTGGAATGTGAGATTTTAGATGTGCAAGGACAGTGAGAGAATGAGAATAATATATTTTGTAATATGAGAACTCTTGGAGGGTGACAGCTGACACGCCATCACAGGGTTTTTGAACCACTTACTATAGGACGTACACGAGCAGGGTTGATGTGGAGGGAACGGAGATGGGGACCAAGATGAGAAAGAGAGTTACAGGATTGGAAGGTCCTGGCAAGCAAAGTACCCCCTGTGCTAGATTTTTGATGGTTACTATGCAAGGAGGAAACCTCTACTACCAAGCACATGTCTCATTTATTTTATAGAATAACTGTTAGTCAGTCAATGAGCAAACATTCATTGAGTATGAACTATGGCACATCATGTTGAAAGATAAAAAAAATGCCTTTACTCACAAGAAGCATATACCTTGGAGGCCTAAGGCTTATGTACGAAACACCCAGAAAACAACGTGTGATGTCTAATAAATAAGTTGAACACTATATGTCAAAGATTATAAATACTGGGGCTGGCCCAGTGGTATAGTGGTTAAGTTCAGCACTCTGTTTCAGCAGGCTGGGGTTTGCAGGTTCAGATCCCAGGCACAGACATACACAATGCTCATCAAGCCATGTTGTGGCAGCATCCCACATACAAAATAGAGGAAGATGGGCACAGATGTTAGCTCAGTGACAATCTTCCTCAAGCAAAAAGAGTAAGATTGGCAACAGATGTTAGCTCATGGCCAATATTCTTCACACACAAAAAACGATTAAAAATGCTATGGGGAGAAGTCAGCATATTGGCCAAAGTTGCCAGACCTTCATGGAAAAGGTATGACGTAAATTTAACTTTGAAAGATGGGAGGGGAATTTGAGATGCTGAGGCAAGACAGGTCAGAGAACACAGCAAGAGCACTCAGCCTTGGAGGACCCAGACAGAAAGACAAGGAGACTGGCCAGACATCACGTATAGGATCCAAAGTTGGACAGATGAGCTTTGACTGGTAGATTTTGAAGCTGGACTTCGGGCTTGCAAGAAAACAAAAGAGAGCTACTGTAGTCCTTAGGCAAAAAAAAAATAAATGGAATAAAAATACTCAGAAAGATTCATCCAGCAGCATTGCACAAGGTGGATCAGAAGCAGTGTTTTTCATTTAACACCTTCCTGCTGCCACATCTCTCTGACTCCAGCCAGAGAAAGTTCTCTGCTCTGAAGGGTTCATTTGATTCATTTGGCCAAAACTGGAGGATCCAGGATCATCTCCCTATTTTGAGGTTCGTAACCTTAATTATATCTGCAAAGTTTCTCTTGCTGTGTAACGTAAGGTGGTAGGCAGAAAAATGCCCCCTCAAAGATGTCCACATCCTCACTCCTGGGACCTGTGCATATGTTACATTACAATAGAAGGAGGAATTAAAGTTGTAGATGGAATTAAGGTTGCTAATCAGCTGACTTTAAAATAGGGAGATTATATCAGGGCTGGCCTGGTGGTGTAGTGGTTAAATACGCATGTTCTGCTTCAGCGGCCTGGGGTTCACAGGTTCAGATCCCGGGTGCAGACCTATACACTGCTCACTAAGCCATGCTGTGGTGGTGTCCCACATACAAAATGGAGGAAGATGGGCACAGATGTTAGCTCAGTGACAATCTTCCTCAAGCAAAAAGAGGAAGATGGGCAACAGAGGTTAGCTCAAGGCCAATCTTCCTCACCAAAAAAAAAAGGGAGATTATACTGGACTATCCAGATGGGCCCAATGTAATTACCAGGGTCTTTTAAACATGGAAGAAAGCAGAAGAGTCAGCATCAGAGTGATGCAGTGTCAGAAACACTTGACAGCTTTGAAGACTGAAAGAAGCCAAGAGCCACGGAACATGGGAAGCCTCTAGAAGCCAGAAAAGGCAAGGAAACAGATTCCCCCCTCTAGCCTCCAGAAGGACCTCAGCTCTACAAACACCTTAATTTGAGCCCCATGAGACTCACTTTGGACTTCAGATCTCCAGAACAGTAAGATAATGACTCTGTGTTATTTTAAGCCACTAAATATGTGATAATTTATTATAGCAGCAAGAGGAAACTAACACACATAACATTCTCAAGCTTCAGGTATTAGAATATGGACGTTTTGTCGGGGGAGGATGCTATTTGGCCTGCTACAGGTGTGTGCACATCTCTTTTACTGTAAAATAAACTAACAGGACCAGGTAGGCAAGGCTGGAATTTCTAATAGCCATGTTACTGTCAAACAAGGACCTACTTTTAAAAGCCATTATTATTATAACAGATTGGGCATTTTGATCAACTAGGATAGTGCCTGATGGATAACAACCCTCAATAAATATTAACTGTTATTTTTACCTTATTAGTGATTGCAAGTCCCGTTTCCTGCCTCCCGGTAACCCAGTATGCCAAGCTTTTTTTTTTTTTTTTTTAAAGATTTTATTTTTTCCTTTTTCTCCCCAAAGCCCCCCAGTACATAGTTGTACATTCTTCGTTGTGGGTCCTTCTAGTTGTAGCATGTGGGATGCTGCCTCAGCGTGGTTTGATGAGCAGTGCCATGTCCGTGCCCAGGATTCGAACCAACGAAACACTGGGCCGCCTGCAGCGGAACGCACAGACTTAACCGCTCGGCCACGGGGCCAGCCCTGCCAAGCTTTATTTTAAGTACTGGAATGCCAGTTGCAACACTGCTATTTCATTCTCTGATCCACAGCTTCCCTTCCTCCCTCCTTGCCCTCTCCAGGTCTCCTCCTCTCTCCATCCTCAGTACCCTCACTCTAAGCTTTCTCCGCTCCTCCTTACCACTCAGCTGCTACAAGTGCGGAGGTCTACCCCCCATCTGTCATCATCAAAAGGTTGACCTCTGTGGCACGAGGAGCCCTGAGAAGCAGTGACTCTGTCCACTGGAGAAAAGGAAAAGAAAGACCGAGCTCAGGAGGAGAAAAAAGTCCAAACTAACACTGCTCTCCTCAGAGCAGCAGGCAGAGCAGAGGAGCTGCCCAGAGGCTGTGGTCCTGAAAGTTACGCTCAGGGGAGCAAAACTGCAGGGAGTCCTGAAGTCGGGTGACCAGGATGTCAGGAGGTGGCAGCTCCCAGGGAGATAGGGCACGAGGGGAGGATGCAGTAGAGCCGAGAGCAGCCAGATGGATGTTTTCTAGTAGGTTGCTTTTCCATTTGAAATTTAAGATTTATTTTTACTGAGTTTTCCTGACTTTTGAAAGCTTCTTTTTCTCAACGATAATATTCATTCTTGTAATACCTACTGGAACACTGGCATTGTCATTCTCCTCCACTGCTGCAATAATGACCAGTATGATCATTGTTCTTGAGGAGGGGAATAAGGTCATGACAGTGACATCGTAATCCTATTAGGGGCTTTGAATGGATGGGCCAGAGGGATGAGGGATTAAAATCATTCAAGGAAACCAGCTAATAGCCATTCTTGTTTGAAGTGAGGAAGCCCAGGCCAGAAGGCGGTCTGTGAAAAGAGTCAACGTGATGGCTTCCAAGCATCTGGAGGGGAAGAGAAAAAATGACTCACGGTCGGCTGGACACAAGAAGCAGCTTGTGGCAAAGCTGGCAAAATATCTGAGGACATTTCTCCTCAGTAGTTCTCCTGTATGAAGTGGAAAACCAAAGCCTGTATTTTGGAGAAAAAGGTCTGAATAGCTTTTTGGAACAAGACTCACGAGAGCTGGTGACATCACATCTTCCCAAAGATGACCTGTACAAGGCTGTAAACAATTGACTCTATGAACATATCAGTAATTGGGCGTCAGTCTTTAAGAAAACTGTGTGCATCTAGACAGTCACGGAGGGGGTCAATTCAGGTGTAAACTTTTAAGAAAGAAGCCCTCTTTTAAGAATAGAGGTCTCCCTAACATAAACTCACTCCAAACAAAAGCAAGTAACAGAAAGAAGAGGAGGGGAAAGCAAGAGGAACATCATGGTGGTAGGTCCAAAGGCTTCAAGGCGACCTGGAGGGACAGATGGAGGCCATTTCCAGACAGAGCGGTCAGTCGGAGCTTCATAGAGATGGTTCTCTCATAAGCCCTGTGGTGTCAGGGAGCAAAACCACCGCTTCTCCCCTTCCCAAGAAATAGTCCCCTTTATCTGAGAAGGTCAACCTTTTCTACTGGGAGTGCAGCTTCAGAAAGGACCTTCTTGGCATGATAAGGAGGGAGGAGAGGTCCCCTCTAGATGGTCAGACAAATGGAATAACCCTTGGTTATCAGTGGGAAATGGAGGCTGAAGCCAGGTCACCTTCATATCCTAGGGACCTTCAAGGAGGAACATTCGACTTGAACAGATCAGAAAGCATTCCAAGGTGGGAGGAACAGCTTGAGCAAAGATGAAAAAGGAAAGATGAAAAAGATGAAAAGGAAAAAGGAAAGCACATGATCCTCTTCAAGCAGAAGGAACAGGCCAATAGGGTGAAATGGAAGAAGGCAAGTTATAGAGGACAGATCAATCCTCAGCTATTAACATAGAGCAAAGGTCAGCAAACCACAGTTAGGGCCAAATCAATCCACCACTTGTTTTTATATATAAAATTTTATTGAAACACAGCCATGGCCATGTGATTATTGCCTATGGCTGTTTTCACCTTATAACATCAGAGTAGAGTTATGGCAGAGTATGTTTCACAAAGGCTAAACTACTGCCTGGCACACACATGCGTGTGCGCACAGACACACACACACATACATAAATTGCGGAGCCCTAATACAGGTGATGATCTAAGTGTTTTTGAGATATTGTAAAATCTCACCCTAATGTGAAGAAATTAAAAGAAATTGAAGAAGTCAGTAATACGTCATATGTAAGTAAGAAAATTATCCACTGTGGACCTAAGGTATCCCTTTACATCCAAAGAAGAAGAACAGAAACCCAAGCCAAACTTTCACTCATTCCGTGAATACATTAAAGGGCTTAGGAGAAAATATGAAGTCATCAACGCTTGTCAGTGTTGCAGAATGAGCAGTCAATGCACAAGAAAGCGCACCACGGTTCTGAATTACTTGCATGATAAAGAAGAAACGTAAATGTTACATGAACACTTCCACCTACCATTTTTATTCATTTAAGAATGTTCCCTGAAACTACTGCCATACCAAACTGACCTAACAAGCAGTACTCTCTAGATAGCACAGAATTTTGAGTGGAGAGGTGGCAATAATTGCAATGACCCACTTGGTACAATAAAAAAAAGCCCAGTCTTTGGTTCTCAGGCAAATGCAAGGCTGTTCACGTGTTTTCACCTGCACGTGGTCAGAAAAAGAGAGAGAAATGGACATAAGTACAGAAGGAGAGGAAGAAGGGAAACTTTCATCATTCTCAACAGATATTTTGCTTAAAATTGAAGGCTACCCTAACATAAACAAGAACTTGGAGGATAAGCGACATTTCTTAAGTAACCATACATTGTATGCCCTTCAACTACACCTCTCGCCAACACAAAGGATTTTCTGAATTCTTAGGAATGTCAGATAAATTCTCAATTACTGAAGCAAACCATGGAAAGGATGTCTATGGAATTATTCACACTGGAGTTAATTTATACTGACATTGGAATTAATTTATTCTGACTTACACATAATAAAATTAATCATTCCAATTTTAATTAATGTCCTTCTCTCAGACTCCTCTAGTAAATGGAATCTACATGGTGGGAGGGGTGGGGCTAGCATCAAATTAATTAGTAACTTTGAAGATTCATTTAAGTTTTTACTTTCATGTTAAAAATGATGACGTTAAATTTCAATTTAGAGAGCCCTTTTCTCTCTATTTAATAGGGTTTGTCTCACATCTTTAAAACACTCTATTTCCTTGTTGGTCAAGAAAACAAAAATATCTTGGAGGCAAAACAAATTCCTCAATTACCAGGAATGGAATTTGAAAGCCTGCCTCTAATCATCCAATAAAGTTTTTTGAAAGAGGGGGGACCACAACTCAGTAGCATAAGGAATTCATTGAAGCATTCATTGCTTTCAAAATCATCCAGCTTGATACTGTATTAACTGTTTAAAATGCCAAACCACATCACTGCTCAGTTGATCTTGGAAAGCTCAAAAACTACAAACTAGAGCCCAAAGATAAAAGGTCAGTGAATTGGTTACTTTCAGAATGAGATAAACTTTTGAAAGAAAGCAGGCTATAAAAATTTGTTTGCACAGGGCATAAAATAAAACATTCACTCTCCTTGACCAAAGTAGCTTTGGATGTTAATTTGGGAGAGGGAGGAAGTCACAGAGGAGTAAGACACAAGCTTTTGCAAAGACATGAACTTTGGCGCCAGTTCTTCCACCTACAAATAGCTCTCCAGTCTCACAGGGGAGACACGGGCAGGAATGAGAGGAGCTGGCTTGGTCTGAAGTCTCAGATAGCATCAACAAGTGGGTTGTGGCGTTGTTGCTAGTACTAGTCTGACCAGCATCAGAATCCTAGCCATCCTCCTAAACATCTTGACCTTGGCCATTTTCCTCTCTACACCTGTTTCCTCACTGTAAAACAGCCATCACTTTAGTACTGATCTCAGGAATATTGTGAGAATTGATGGAGATAAGGCATGAAAAGGGCTTGGCCCATAGAAAAATGTTTAGTAAATATTAGGTTCTATTCTTTCTCTATTATTACCACTAATTACTGTTATTGTTATTATTTAAAATATTTCATTTGGATGGAAACGGACTCATCCAATACCCTGCCACTACCACCACCAAGAACTCAGGTTCTGCTTACCTTTATTGTTGAATAATCAATGAGAAGGAAAAACTATTCTAAAATGTTTCCTTATGGTATGGCAGTGGTTCTCAAACTTGAGCAAGCCTGAGAATCTCTGGGAGCGTTTGTTAAAGTGCAGATTTCTGGGCCCCATTGCCAGAGTTTCAGATTCAGTACGTCAGAGGGAGGGGGCAGAATATGCATTTCTAACGAGTTTCTAAGTGAGTGATGCTGAAGGTCTGGGGATCACCAATTAGAGAGCCACTGCTATAGAAGAAGTTTATAATCTTTAGCTAGGAATCTTTGGTTTAGAAGGAAAAGAGACTGAGACTCACAAACTCCTGGAGGAAATGAGAGAGTGAAATAGAGACAGAGAGAGATGAATTTCCATTATATCCTTAGGGAGAAGACAAGCACAATACTATCTGTCAATCAATGCTAACGCAATGGGAGCCTCAAAGTGGTCCATGTGGAGAGTTCAAAGGCAGCCAAGAAAAGGGACTGTGTTAGACTTCTAGAGGAGCTGTGCCTGGACTTAGGAATAGGAGATGCAGACGACAAACAATCCAAAACAAACCTTTTGAATGATGATCTCTTAAGCGTCACTCTCTAATACACTCAAAGAAAAGGTCGTGTCGCGCAGAAACAATGAAGTTAAAGTGACTTAATCCTTCTCTGAATTAGTTCAAGAAGTTGAAATTTTATTTTAACTAGATGGTTTAAGTCAAACAATGTACTTCTGGACTATCTTTACGAGTCAATTTTTGGAGCATTAGTTTACAATACTTCATGTTTAAACTCCACATCAGAGTCCAAATAAATATGCACAAACAGAGACACAAAAGATAATGATTTCATTGTAATCCAACTCAACCTATACTCCTGGCACAACTATACTCATAAAATATGCATTGAGAATGCTAGGTGGGAGTTCTATTTTCATCTATATTTAAGCAGTCTAAAGAGGCAATGCTGAACAATTTAGCCCTGCTGGAAAATATTTCACCGGGCAACAACCCAAAGCCACTCAACCCTAAAAACGTGCTATTAGAAGGAAGAAAATGCAATGTAGGTAAAACTTCACATTTTCAATATTACAGATACAGACAGATATACTGCCAATTATTTCCCCAAACTACTTCATCCTGGAGATATTAAAAACATAAAAATGGAGAATAAATAATATCAAACTCCATTCCTGAAGTTTAGTATTTCGAGAAGTATTTTACAAATAAAGCTAATCCCCTGAGACATTCTGAAAAGAAATGATTTATGGTGGGAAAAAAAATATCTGGAAATTGGTGAATGTGATATCCTTTTCACAGAACTTCTCAATTTACTGAGAAGTCATAAAGTACAGAAATCTGTTTAACTTTGCTCAGTTCAGAGGTTCCCAAACTAAGTAAGCAGAAAATTCTATTCTCATATCCATAGTGTATCTCACCTGGCTACAGAGTTCTGGATTGACAGATTGTTCTTTTCTCTCATTCAACACTAAAAAGAAGTCAGTCCCATTGTCTCCTGCCCTCCATTATTTCTGATAGGTCAGTGATGATTCATATCACTGTTCCCCTGTATGTAACAGATTGTTTTTCTCTATCTGTTTTCATGATTTTTCTCCTTATTTTGATTTTCAGCATTTTGACTACAATAATTTGCCTAAGTGTAAGTTTCTTTGAGTTTCTCCTACTTGAGGTTTGCTAAGGTTCTTGGATCTGTAAGTTCATATTTTTACTAAATTTGGGAAATTTTTAAACATTATTTGTTGAAAATTTTTTTCTGCCGAGTCTCTTTCTTCTCTTTTTGGGATTGCAATTACACATGCCTATACTGCACTTGATGTGTCAAAGTTGCTGAGGCTCTATTAATTTTTTTCAATCTTTTTTATTCTTTTGTGTTCTTCAGTTGGATTGTTTCTTTTGATCTGTTTTCAAGTTCACTGGCCTTTTCTTCTTCCTCCTTCAATCTGCTGTTAAGTTCATAGAGCAAAATTTTCATTTTAGATATTTTACTTTTCAGTTCTAGAGTCTCCATTTGGTCCTTTCATATAGTTTCCATTTCTCTGGTGACATTCTCCATTTGTTCACTCCTTATAACAAAAACTTTAGCTCCTTACAGTAGCTGCTTTAAAGTCTTTTTCTGCTATTCCAACATCTATGTCTTCCAGGGTCTCTTTTTATTGACTCCTTTGTCTCTTGGCTGTATGGTTACATTTTCCTGCCAAGATTTTTTATTTTACACTGAACATGGTGGATGGTACATTTTAGAACTCTGGATTCTGTTATCATTCTACGGTAACAGGAATGTTGCTTCTTGCTTCAAAAAGCAGTTAAGTTACTGACTAATCACCTTGAATTTCTGGAGGCTTGGTTTTTACACTTGGGTAGGATGGCTCTGTTTCAGTTTTGCCCTCAATTCAGGGGAAACATTTATTTTACTCAGAAAACAAAGCCTACAAAATACTGTTTACCTAGCCACAGGAAATCTGAGTATTGCACAAATAAAAGGGAAGGAAACAGCATTCTTTACGTGAGCACGGATTTTCAAGGTGTCCAATTTTTCCATTATAATTCTGGAAGGTACTCAAACTATATTTTTTCTGAAGAATTGGTGAGCTTTTAAGTACTACAAAAATCACAGCATGTGGAAATCGTTTTCCCCACATGGGCAGAAAAGTTTTAATGCTCAGCCTAAACAACCAAATGAGACCCAAAATACTTTACCATATATCTGCTGCAGTTAAAATAGAATCTTTCTCATTTTTTAACAATTTTCCCAAAAAAGTTATCACTTTTCAAGAATCAAATATAAGAATACACTTGCACACAGGACAGACCTGATTTGATTTTATCTTCATCTCTTTCGGCAAATTCCTTACCTCTATAAGCATCTCTTTCCTCATCTGTAAAATATTTGTAACAACAGGTACCTCTTAAGCACAATGGCAGGTACAGAGCTATTGTTCAGTAAACAGTTATTTTTAAAGACAGAGACTTCCACCTTTACATCATGAGGTGAAAAAAAAATTTAATCCAACAACTAAAATATAGTTTTCCTGTTCTGCCTAATTAGAGGCCAGCTAAAATCAAAACTCACACCACTTGCTATGACTCAGCATACTCCACATAACCACTAGAACTGCGAGCCCACAAGCTAAAATAGCTAGTTACAGGTCTGAAAGGAAAACTTGTGATTCTGCCCCCACCCTGTCCCATTGCCACCTGAAATCTGCCTTTTACTACAAAACCTGGCTGGCTCCCTATGTAGCATGATGTTCCACTCAGCTGCCCAGACAAGGCACCTCAGTATTAAACTAGACATTGCTTCTCCTCCCTAATCTGCCGTCAATCCACTCTGCCTCTTAACTCTCACTTAAACCTTCTGCCACCTCCTCACCCCCAACAGTCACTGCTTTAGGTGATATCTTCATCCCCTTCTTCCTGCATCTTTCCAACAGCCTCTTTGTTCCCCTGCTTTTCATTTGTTTTCTATGCACCACCAATTGGTCTTCCTAAGACCAATATATCTCAGTCATTGGTCTCTTATAAGCTGCCAGTGGTTTCCCAATGCCTAAAAGATGAAGTCCATGCTCACCAATATCCCATATACAAGACCCTTCCCAATTGTGCCTCAGTCACATTTTAGCTTCTACATTCTCTCTCCCCAGTCCCTCTCCCACCATCCAGCCTCACATGGTGCACTCACTCTTGTCTGGACCAGCCTGAGTTCACAGCTCTGCACATGTTCTTACCCATGCTTAGGGTAATCTTCTCTACCTAGCAAAAGCCTTCTCATCCTTGACGAATTTACATCCCCTCCCCTGTAAAAGGTTCCCATCTAGGACAGGGTTCCTAACTGCCCTCTGTCTGTCTGTATTACATCACTTACTCCACTGCACTGTAATTACATGTTTATATGTCTATTACATTCTCAAGACTATGAGCTCCCAGAAGACAAAGACAATGCCCAGCATAGTATCTGACTCATCGTAGGTGCTCAATAAACCTTTGTGGAATTAATAAATGAATATCACCTTTTCATTTCTGTAGCTAACATTCTACAGCTATGTGGCATTTAAATGTTAAAGGTCAGAGACGCAAACCGAGAATGGAACTAAATGTTAGCCCCACAGCAAATCCCACCACCCAAGGGCAATAATCAGAGAAAATAAAAAACAAGGAGACTTAGTATTAATTACAATCATCTTTATCTGCATTCCTCCAATACCAAGAGAAATGAGGGTCTCTTCTTTTTACAAGATCAGGGTCATGTCTGTACTGGGCAAGGCCCAATTTGGTAAGTGTCAACTGTTTATAGTTCATACATTTTAATTATAATGCTTTCTTTTTAGATCATGTAAAGCAAAAGTTAAAAAGTCTTAACTTGGGTTTTGGTAAGCAAAAATTAATATTGGATACTTTAATCACAAAACTCATGTTTAGCATGAGGTCTTGGCAGCAAGCCCCATATGTACTTTCTCTGGGACTAAATTACTCATTTCTAATACAAACATCAGAATAAAGCAAAAGCCAGCATTATGTAAACAAAATACGTTACTTTTTAGTTCTCAACAGAAAATTAGTGCAACCTCATTTAACCACTATTTTAACGAGACTTGGGATTTTAATGTGAGGCAGAAAAATCAGAATTCCTTGTCATGCATTCAGCATAGTCCAAAAGAACTTCCTACTCAGCAGCCTCTTTCCTGTCAAACTTTTAAGCAGTCTGGCATCATTTTTTCCAATACAGAACCACGTACCCCTGATTCTTACTGTCATCTGAACAAATGCAACCAGCTGTGAAAACTAGAAATGGGAGTCGAGACTGTCTGCAGGGGGTCCCCTCAAAGCTACCAAGCGTGACTGTTTTCATTAACATTCATGACCCTCTTTCACGAAATTCCAACTCTGCAGACCACCTTATTTAAAAAAAAAAAACTCAATCCTTCAAAATGCTTTAATTTTTCTTCATTTGAACTCAATCAAAATTATGTAGCCTCTCCTAAGAAAACCAATTATCTTTCCCTCCGTTTGGTTTGTATTTTGTATTCCCAAAATAATGAGTTTATTACAAACACAAAATATCTCTTTTCATCCCCATAATTTCGACATATTGTCTAATCAGCCAAAGAAATTCTCCATTCTTTTTTTCTTTTGGTTGAGGAAGACTGGCCTGCAGCTAACATCTTTGCACATCGTCCTCTATTTTATATGTGGGATGCTGCCACAGCATGGCTTGACGAGCCTTGAGTAGGTCCACGCCCAAGATCCAAACTGGCGAACCCTGGGCCTCGGAAGCAGAGCATGTAAACTTAACCGCTGCACCACTGGGCCAGCCCCAAAAGGAATTCTCCACTCTTTAAAAGTAAAATCACACACTCTTCCTTTCTCCCCTCCTCATAAGAACCTTATTTCCCAGACTTTGCTTTCTGAATTCCCATCAGAAGTTTCCGACATAATCCTCCGCCACCCGTGCTTTCCTTCTGGCAACATCAGGTATGACATCTGCCATGGTACCAGCCACTTTGTTGCTGGGAAGGAGAGAAACCAAACTGCATAACCAGAAGCTTCAGGTGATAGAAATGGAACGTTACTTGCTTTTCAATTGTCTGAGATCTAAATCCCACATACAGATCTGTCATGTAACAAAGCCTGTCTCTGCCAGTAAGTATGTTTTTCTTTACACTTAAAAGAACTGTCCAGACTAATTACGGCATTTGCAGCCTCTCTTTGACAACACTCTTAAAAACCCACCTGTTGTTCGAAACTCTTTTGCATGACTAAGCCTCTTGCACTTCACTTGCTCTGTGTTCAGCTGGAACACAAGACTTCCTAAAGCTTCTCTCTTGGACTAATGCCTCTCTATTCCAAACAGAGCCAAGATGAAAATGATGCTTCTTGTGACACCCCCAGCCTCCTAGTAAACGCCACAGTTGTCTACATACATTTAAGTACAGGCGAGAAAGGCAACTTGTTTTTCTTTGCCTAATTTCCCTCTCATAAGCTTTCACGGACAGCAGTAATTCTCAAGGTATGGAAATGATTGTTTTTGTCAGCAAATGTTTTTGCACGTTATATAAAAATTCTGACAAGTTTTTTGTTTTTTTTAAAGATTGGCACCTGAGCTAACAAGTGTTGCCAATCTTCTTTCTTCTTCTTCTTCTTCTTCTCCTCCTCAAAGCCCCCCAGTACATAGTTGTATATTTTAGTTGTAGGTCCTTCTACTTGTGTCATGTGGGACGCCTCCTCAGCATGGCTTGATGTTGATGAGCAGTGCCATGTCCGTGCCCAGGATCTGAACCCCTGAAACCTTGGGCCACCAAAGCGGAGCATGTGAACTTAACCACTCGGCCATGGAGCTGGCCCCCTGACAAATTCTTAATAATTACTATTACCTAGAGCATAAACTACAGTGCTCCGTACCAAGAAAATCAGCACTGGAGGTCTGGGGAAGGGCATACCAGACCTTTAATTAGCTGACTGCTAAAAAACACTTGAACATATTTTCCAGCTTACAAAACACTTTTACATATAATCTCATTTCACATCCAGAAGAACTCTATTATTAGATTCATTTCACTGTCTGGGGAAACTGAGGCTCAGAAGTTTGTATAACTTGCCCAAGGTCATAGGGAGAGTACGTAGTAGGGCTGAAACTTACATGAAAATGTCCTGACTCCTAGTCCTACCCTGGTTCCATTATACCAGACTCATTTAGGCCAGTGGAATATTTAAGTCATTCTTAGCATGCATCCCTCTACATTTTGGTTCTAGTTTGTCTGGTTATTGGTTTCCTTTGGTGTTTTGTTTGTTTTGCTTTGCAGACCAAACTGTGACAGGGGCTTCTTCAGTTGACCCTGGACAAATAAGTTAGTTATTCTCTTTTCTGTAGGAATAAAATCAAAATTTGCATACAATTGCAATCACTGATACCTGTCTAGGCTAGGTGGAGTTTAAAGAGCTGGAAGATGTCACCCATGCCAATTTCAAATACAATCCTTTACGCTCAAGTGATTATCAATTATCTTTCAGGTTCACATCAGCCAGGGCGCCAGTAGTCAATACAGCCCACCAGAGAGAAATTATGCTTCAAACTTCAGAGCCGCCAGGTCATGAACTAACATTACAATGGGAACCATGCAAGTAAATACAATCTTCACTCATGTAACATTCAAAAACTAAATACTTTAAAGGAAATAATCGAAGAGCGTGCAATATCCCCACAAGGTCTATTTTCAAGTTCCTGAATTTCACTGCACAGACACACATACACATAATTGAGGAGTTATGCCCGTTGCTTACATACCAGTCTAACAATAAACAAGCTGGAAGTCAGTTCCTCTATTTATGTTGTGCTGTGGGCACACACACCCATTTATTATCTGTGGGACTGAATGCGCCACAAACCTTAGTGGCAATAAATAGTTCCAAAGGAAGAACCGTCTGCTGGACAAGTAAAAACATGAGTGGATTCCAAAAAGTACAAAGATTTGCTAAACAAAACTCACCAGGCAGAAGAAGCACTTTAAAAGCCTGCTCCCATTCCTTCAACTGAAGGAAAATGTTCTTGGCAACTGGAAATAGTTAAAATTTCCTATTTTCTGATTATTTCAAGTGCTTACCTCTGCACATCCGGTCTCCAGCTGGGTCTGTCAGGACAAGAAATCTCCTAAGGAAGGCCAGTTCTCACGATCTTTTCAGGCCGATTTAGCAATTTGCAAAATGAAGAAGGTTTGCCGTGACAGGGAAATAAGAGTGCCCTCAGGATGAAAAGTATCTCAAATCACAGATACTAACCCACCCACTCAAGGACAGAAACAGAACCCCAATCACAATAAGAGAAAGTCTACTAGGGGAAAACAGAAAGAAGAAGAAGAAAAAGATCAGAGAAGTTCTATAGTCAACGTGTAAATGCGACAAATAATATGAAGCTCCATAGAGGAAGAAAGATTCAATAGTGATGATTTTTAGAAATTACAGTGTTCCATTTAAGATTAGCTTCGGCTGCAAATGAAAGAAAAAAACATAATAACAGTAGTCTAAAGAAAACAGACCTGAGGGGCCGGCCCCATGGCCGGCCGAGTAAAGTTCCGCGTGCTCCACTTTGGCAGTCCAGGTTCGTGGGTTCAGATCCCAGGCACAGACCTACTTCATTTGTCAGTCATGCTGTGGTGGCATCCCACATACAAAAAGTAGTGAAAGATGGGCACAGATGTTAGCTCACAGCTAATCTTCCTCAAGCCAAAAAAGAGGAGGATTGGCAACAGACATTAGCTCATGGCAAATCTTCCTCACCAAAAAAGAGAGAGAAAGAAAATAGACATTTATTTCTCTCTCACATAAATGAAGTCTGGAGTAAGCAGCCCTGGGCTAGCACAGCAGCTCCGTGGCATCAAGGATCGAGCTGCCTATCTTTCTGTTCCACCATCCTTAGCACAGAGCTCCCCCGAGATGGTCTAAAAGGGCCTCTCAACCCTCAGTCATTACATTCACGTCCCCACCAGAACAGAAGAAGACAGGGCAAAGAATTGGGATCCTTGCTTTAAAATCCTTTCTGCTTACATCCCACTGGCTACAACTGACTTGTCGTATGGTCATCACTAGCTGCGAGGGAACCTGAAAATAACAAAATATGTACTTACCATTGGCACTTGCAATTATGCAAAAGTCAACATTCCACAGTTCAAGAGATTTCAAGGCCCTGGGACCCATGCAACCATAAATAAATCTTTATAAACTGCCTACTTCGGCCAGGCACAGGGCTCTGCACTGGGTGTATGGTGAGGAAGAATATGGAACAGCTCCTGCCCTCATGCTTGGACAGCTCAGTGACATGTGTGAACATGTATACACAAAGTGTCTAACATTTTATATATATATTTATTTATTTAATAAACTCCCCAAAGTGATTTTTCTGTTTAAGATTGGCACTTGAGCCAACATAACATCTGTTGCCAATCTTCCTTTTTTTGTTTTTCTTCTCCCCAAAGCTCCCCCGTACATAGTTGTATATTCTAGTTGTAGGTCCTTCTGGCTCTGCTATGTGGGATGCTGCCTCAGCACAGCCCGATGAGCAATGCTAGGTCCACGCCCAGGAACTGAACTGGCAAAAGCCTGGGCCGCCAAAGCAGAGCACATGAACTTAATCACCCAGCTATGGGGCTGGCCCCTAACATTTTATTTTGAAATAATTTCAAATTTACCAAGACAAAGTAAGAAGAGTTATACCCTTCCCAAAGTAATTACCTATATTTGCAGAAGATAGAAACTACAGAACTCATCCCTCTTCACTCCTAAAAACTTCAGTATATATTTCCCAAGAACAACCACAGTCTCTTGCACAAGCATAGTAAAATCATATGTCACCACCCATCTCAATGAAGTCCCTCACAGCAATTGTGTTCCTGGCCCAGGATCCAATTCAAGATCATGCACTGCATTTGGTTGTCGTGTCTGGAACCGTTCCATGGCCTTTCTTTGTCTTTCTTGGCATTGGTATTTTTGAAGAGCACTAGCCAGTTATTTTGCAGAATATATGCTCCCAGGAAAACGAGGTAGGTGGTTCTTGTCAGTGCATCACATCAAGAAGCACGTAATATTGGTTTGGCTCATTCTGGGTGATGCTAACTTTGATTATTTGTTTAAGGTGATGCCCACCTGATTTCTCCACTGAAAAGTTACTATTTTCTCTTTTCCAATTGATAATTTGTGGAGAGATACTCCAACATTATGTAAATATCCTGTTCCACATCAAACATCTATCCAACAGTTTTGGTATTCACTAATGATCCTTGCCTCAACCAATTATTATTAGGATGGTGGCAAAATGGTGATTTTCTAACTGCATCATTCTTACCTTATTTATTAGTTGACATTGTAGAATAAGGAAGAGCTTTCCTTCCTCACCTACTTATTGATCAGTTTGCTTATATCAGTCTGGCCTCATAAATTCTTATTTTATTAACGGGCTATAATCCACACACTGGTTATTTATTTCGAGGCTAAACATGTACCATATTTGGCCAATGGAAGCCAAGCTGGTTTCTGTGTCTTTTTGAAATAATCCTTTTTTTTGAGAACTTTGTTGCTTTATAGCACAACAAATAATGTGTTTAGCAGTCCTAGAGGCTTCCAGGTTTCTTGATGATACCCAACAGGAGTTCATTTTCTCTTACATAAGGAAAAGCAACATAAAAATTTCTCCCGTCTAAAACTCCACCATAATCAATTACCAAGAAACAGATGTAACTCTAAACAACACAGATTCTACATTTTATATTTTAATTAATTATCGTTTCTTATGAATAGCTCTGACTGTTGACATCTCTCTCATTCCTGAAATGAAATATAACAAAGACAATACCTACGACAGGCAGGCAATAACTTAGGTACAAGATAGATTCAATGTCTGATATTTTGATTTAAATGTCAAGGAGATCCAGGACACATTGCAAAGAGCTTAATATAGACACACAGAATTGTGTGCTTCCCCATTAATAGCTGGTTCTAAAGACAAATGCGAGAGACTCTCTTTCTGTCTCTCTCTCAATATGTCAGTAAAACTCTACTCCTGGGATCCGCACTGATTTACACTGGTATGTATGTCACACTACCTCTCACTTTCCTTCCAGGAAATTAAGAAAGACAGCAGGGGCTGGCCCGGTGGCACAGCGGTTAAGTTCCCACATTCCGCTTCTTGGCGGCCCAGGGTTTGCCGGTTCGGATCCCGGGTGTGGACACGGCACCGCGTGGCAAAAGCCAGGCTGTGGTAGGCATCCCACGTATAAAGTAGAGGAAGATGGGCATGGATGTGAGCTCAGGGCCAGTCTTCCTCAGCAAAAGGAGGAGGATTGGCAGCAGATGTTAGCTCAGGACTAATCTTCCTCAAAAAAAAAAAAGAAAGATGGCAAATAAACTATAAAACATCATTAGTTCACTGAAGCACTATATCCATAAATACATTTATTGGGCTTGAATTGTGTTCCCAGCTTTATAGTCCAAGAATTATGCCAGGTGCAATGAGACATACAGTGAGGAATAAAACCCCACGTTCATCCTCTAAGGTGTAGAGGTTTTTGGCAGATGGAAGCCCACAAATAATTTTAATAACCAGGAAAACCAGAATGAGCTAAGTGGTATAACTGTGATCTACGAACAATCTGTGGACACTCAGAACAAAGGATAATTCACTACAGCTGGAGATGAGGGAAAGTTGTGGGGAAGAGGAAAGGCCGTGGGGATCAGGAAAGGCCGTGGGGAAGAGGAAAGGCCGTGGGGAAGAGGAAAGGC